>NC_058501.1:9090909-9393939 GCF_020382885.2 Scatophagus argus
CCTTAGAAATGAAGCCTGTAATGTTTTTACACTGGGTGTTTGATAGTCTGCGCAACATTTCACAATGTGTCAGTGCCAGTTCATAATGATTATTATGTAAGTAATGAAAGGGATGGACACGTGGATGAATCAGTAATTCTGATCAGACGTTTGAATTATACCTTTATCTCTTTAATAGAATGCTAATGAACCACTTATAGAATGTCTATTCATTTTAGGGTATTTGTTCGAAATCTCTTAGAGTCTGTTTTTGCAGTGCCTGTTATTATGCATCTGATCATGTCTTATTGTGTGTGCTGCAGCGGAGTGTGGATCGACTGTCTCCAACAATGAAGGGGTTCTTTTGTCACCAAACTATCCAATGAACTATGACAACAGCCACGAATGTGTGTACAGCATTCAGGTCCAAACAGGCAAAGGCATCAACATCACTGCCAGCATCTTTCAGCTTGCACAAGGTGACATCCTCAAGGTAAAGACACAATGCAGTCCCGCATCTTTGTTGACAGAAAATAGATTACCAACAAGTAAACACAGGGTTTCATACAAAGTCAAATCAATTTGTGTGATTTTTTTTAATTAACGTTTAAGTAAATGAGGCAGGTCTTGGTATTTTTTATTATGTGCGACATGGGATGCTGGAAAGAGGATTTTGTGGAAAGCGTCGGGCAGAATTCATAATTGTTTTCTTTTGGAAGCCAGAGCAAAGGTCACACAGTAGGAGCAGCGGTGGCATTATCCCTTTGAGAAGGAAAGGATTCGTTTCTTTACTCAAGGGCATTTTAACAGTTCTGGTAAACACCACAGATGTGATGCAAATGACTATGTAGACCCCACTTCACAGCTGGAAGGCACCCTTTTTGGGATACAGATGTCTTGTCTAATGCTTCAATTAACAGAGCATTGCAGTGTACTCACTGTGTTTCTAGTAATAGTGTTGTGCAGACAGTCGTCTCTTGTACTTAGTCATTTTGTGAACGTCTGAAATGCGGAAAGACATGCTTGGAACTAAATTGACTTGAAGAAAAGGGAAAACAAAACAACACAATCAAAAAAAGGCCTCCAGTAGTATTTCAAAGGAAGAGCTCAGAGCCTTGTATTTCATTTTATGTTATTTCACACATGTCAATCAAAAAAGATTAGGTATACTGTTGGAAACATTTCCAATTTTAAAAGAGTGTTTCGTCGGCATCATATGATGATTTTGATTAAATGGGTGGATCAAACATATCCGTGATTAAAAAAAAGAATAACAGGGATTAAAAATGCTTATGTTTTTAAAAATGAACTAAACATGAAAAGTGTACCTTACTCTTCATTTGAGGAATGCATCCCTTTTGTTATTTTATTATTGAAAAACATTTAACATTTGGTGGATACTCTTAAAAAAATCATTTTTTTTGTCAGTTGTTTGACATCAGGAATCCCACCACCTTGTTAATTCTTCAGATGCACAGCAGCAAGTCAGTGGGAAGAATTATGGTCACTCCAGTCTAATTTTCACATCCCATTTAGGACATTGGTTTTGCAATAGAGGTGCCATGTAAAACAGAGGATATACAGCACTAATAGCTTCTTTTTAACTGTGGCACTCTTTCTTCAGTATCAATATTTAATTCTTAATATTATCAGTCTACTTTACTGCGGGTATTTAACCCTCTCTAATCGCAAAACTCTCCATCGTGTTCGTCTCTGTCCCTGATCAGGTGTATGATGGTAAGGACGGTGCAGCCCCACTCCTTGGCACATACACAGGCACACTGATGCAAGGTCTGTCCCTTACCAGCACCTCCAACAATCTGTGGCTCGAATTTTACTCTGACCAGGAGGCAACGGCAGCGGGGTTCCGGCTCATATACCACAGTAAGTTACATTTCATTTCCTTTGGGGGATGAAGACCCTAAAGCTTTTCCAAATGGGTGAATTTAGCCTCACTTCAGGAGCCAGGCATTTCAACAGAATTTAAAAAGAAAATTTTAATTGACCCTCACCCTGTTTCTCTGTGTCTTTCACTGTCAGGGTATCCATTAAACACAGCATGGTGTTCTGCACTGTTCCTGCAGGAAAATTAGCCTTTTCTCCCCTCCCCTCCCCTCTGTCTCTCTGTATGTGAACCTCTTTTCCCATCTTTTTCTTGGCTCTCCATTCTCGCAATTAAAGTCCATGCCTGACTAACTGTACCTTGTTAAAACAGGTGAATTATTGTTGGGATTGTTTGAAATGTGTGTTTGTGCATCTACATGCATTACACGTGTGTGTGTGTGTATTGAAAGTTTGGGTCACTGCTGTAAGTGGGCCAGTAATAGATGGGTTTTGTTTCTCTCCTAATTAGCTTGCTGACTGTGTATTGTTGCTAACTGTTTCTAATTTATTACTGTGACGTGAGAATGTTTTGGTGACACTGCATTTTGCAGTCCAATTTAAAGTGTTTTTCTGTTTCACCTGCAATTGAGCTCTCTGAATTCTTTTTGTCTACCAGCAGGTTTTCTAATGTTGAATTCAACACAGTGAGCGTGGCAAGACGCCAGGATTTTTTTTTGACTTGAATTGTTTGAAAACCAAAACTAAGTAACTAAATAAATAAAAATAGAAATAGAAAACTTATTAGGTAACTTTTAGCAACTAGGCCCACACCATCAATTTTTAGTCTGTAATAATCACAGTAAATATGCCAGGTACAAACAATTATACTGTGATTAAAATAAAATAAGAGTTGAATGCATTTCCACATCACACATGGGAAGTATACTTGTGCACAACAGCTAAATAGATTACCATCACCATCTAACTGCAACTACAATTAGTTCAGAGGAAATTATGGTTTAATTACAAGCAGCCTTTTGAGTTACAGAATTACTATAATTAAGTATCACATAATTTAATTTAATTTCTAATTTTTCCAGGGATGTGCACAAGGTAAATAGAAGAATGTAAGCCATGGCCCTTTATCCATTTCAAAGTGCAGGCTTTTCAACCAGAATGAATAGCTCTTTTCAACATGGAGAGGACTGAATGATGTATGAGGAGCACAAGGGTAAGGAGAGGGTGGGCTATGGGAACCTCACATCTTGTCTGAACATGAAATCTGATCATGTTTTCAAGACTCCACTACCAAAAGTGCTGGGGTAATTTTCTAAATGTGAGCAGTAACTGCTGGAGATTTATACTGGGCATGACACTTGTAATACTACCATAACATCTGGCATGGGCACGGACCTCGCTGTGAGAAGAAACCATAAATCAGCACTGCTGGGTTTATGTGAGGCCACTGTTGCTGCATAGCAAAACTCTAAGATTTAGTACCTGAAAGAGAGGAAAACATATAATGGCCATGGTCAAATTCATACCTGGTGAACTACAGTTACATTTTCTTGTTTGTGGCTTGTTTATTTTATTTCTTTTGTATTACCCTGAAATGTTACAAGTGGGTGGGCTGCTTCTCAATCGTGGTAAATGTCGGCACTCAATTGAACATTTAATTGTGACCATCTAATTGTTCTCTCTGTCCAAAAGGAATCTTTTACTGCCAAGTAATATAATGGGACTGCAAACCCAGCTTTCATCTGTGCTCTGCTGGAAATTAATTGTCAAAGCCCAATCAATACCTCTTTACAGTGCAGATAAATGGGAATATGGTGCTGATTTACAGAATGACTAGGGCAGGGTATTGTTTCGAACTGTACTACTGGTCTTACCGGTACTGCTTATTGATGCCGGTTCTCTAACTGTACTAAATAAAAAGATTAAGAGCAGCATTAACATCACTTTATTTTCCTCATATGTACTATATATAAATTCTAAAACATTCTTGAGTAGCAAACTGCAACAGTATTGTTTTAAACAGATTTTTTTGATGCTGGAAATGTAAATGAAACAAATAAATAAAACAAAACAAACAAACAAACAAAAAAAAAAACAGTGGTGGAGCAACCCAGGTAGTGTTTGCAGGAAGGCTGCTAAGGCCCTAACAGTTCTTAGCTGTTCTTCTTGATAACGCCTACATCATATCTGGCCCTGCTCTGAGTGATGTAAAACTGAACAATAAATTTGTGAATGCACCCATAATCAGCTGGCTGGTTACTTTTAAACACCAATTCATATTATTATAGTTTAGTTAACTTTGTGTGTGGGCTCCAGGCTGGTAGCAAACATAACATACCTGTGACAATGACAGATGAACTGTGAACACGGCTCTGGTGAACAGTGCATCTCTCTGCCTGTGTGTGATGCACTGTGGTAAATGTTTGGACAGGTTTCTCACGTTTCTGTCCTTAGAGGCAAAAGAATTGTTGCATGTGCAGCAATGAGCATTGTCGGCATCCACCGGTAAAGCTTAACCACGCTTTTGTCCGTTTAGCTGTCCCCACCGTGTGTGTGCTGCACGGTGCTGCGGTGTGTGAGTGACAGCTGTCACTGCTCCTGACACAGGCGTCGATGGAGAGATTGCTCTTCTGGATTGGGGATAGCAAAAATGCATCATTGCATCAAGTGTTTTAATCAGAAACACAGTTGGTGACATAAAATATGCAAGATAGCTTTTACTGTAACAGTTTCTCCAGTACTGAGAGCGGAACTGATGATGTCAGATTTTATTGATACTAATGGTCTTGGTGGACTTTTAAAATCTGACAAGCAGTTCTGTGTTTGTATGTGTTCATGGTCTTCATGTTATGTCACTCTTTTGCTCAGATTCTTCTCCATCCTCCTCTCCTTCTCCTGTGCCTTTTAATCCCACTTGTCCAGGCTTTGAGCTGTCCCACTGTGATGATCCAGGTGTGCCCCAGTTTGGCTTTAAAGTCAGTGACCAGGGTCACTTTGCTGGAAGTGCTGTTACATTTGGCTGCGATCAAGGTTACACCCTGCACGGTAGCGGCATACTCAAGTGCATGACTGGGGAGAGAAGGGCATGGGACAACCACCTGCCTTCATGTATAGGTAAGTCTGTCTGCCTTTGTCTGTTCACTGTCTTTGCCTCTGTCTTAATTGTCTTTGTCTGGCACTCTTACTGTAGCAGCTTATACTATTATTCAGCCCAGGCGCACTGTCAACATTGTTCAGCTAGGTGTTACTTCTAAGGGTTTATCCAGAGATTGTTTCTGTTGAGCTGTATTGAAAGAATGGGTTCCTTGTCATTTTGTAAGAAAATATAAACAGCTCTAATGTTTTATTGTGAATCATTGATCTCTTGTGTCCTTGATGCAGAACTGGCTGTATAGAGTCATTCTGAATACTATAGTGAAGCAATCCTAATAGCTATTAGCTTTCACAATGTTGCTCTGACTCTGTTTAATTCAAAGACTGTGTTTAGATGTTTTAATTCACAAGCAATTGATCTGCTATTTTCTAGATGTAAAGGTATAATCATCACTGTTTGTGTCAGATTGTGTCATGATGTACAATCTTTATTGTACTTTTACATTCAGATCATGCTGAGACAGAAAGATGGAGAAATGATAAAGCTATTACCTGCACGCTGCTAGAGTCTAGAAGGTGTTGTGAGGCAGTGTCTGTTTCTTGATGTCTAGCAGTGATGGATTAGGGTAAAAATGATTTACAAATTTCTGGACATGTGCGGAATTGCACTTTAAATGCCACCGTGTCCTACTGCCTTTTTCAATAAGACATGTTTGTTCCTTTTTCAGTGAAAGGACTTTGGTCTCGCACTGTGGCATGTTCAATATAATCACAAAAAAAGCTAAATCAGTCTATTGATTAACTGTTTAACAGTGCCGGATCACTGAATGGTCAGTATTGGTAGTGAGCCTTGTATCTGTGAGCTGAATGTGAATGGGATTTCAAGCCGTTTCTCCAGGGCCACCTCCTAGCTCCCTTCAAGGACTTTTACATTTGACTGGTGTTATGATACTGATTATAGCCAACCACTGTGGCAATCTAATGTAATTTTCATATTAATTAAGTGTCGGTTGTTGTGTAATATAGATAGCAAGACGCAGACCGACTGAGGAGAGAGAACATAGATTAGGTGATGAGATATTCCTTCAGCCATTAACATTTGTAGCAATGTCCCCCCTGCAGTGCCAGGCATAGCCTATATATTCTCTGGGCACAGTCTTTTTAAAGTTAATTAATGGCATCATTAGGGGGCATACTTAGAGACAAAACAAGTTTTGCATCTGTGAGTGTGCAGGCAGGAAGACCTTGCTGCAATCTCATTACCTGTTAGAAAAAGAAAATTGTTCATTTTCGGCAGAGCTTCGACTGTTGCTTATTAGTTTTCATTGTGGACTCTGAGCTCCAGTGAGCATTTTTTTTTTGTATCTGGTTTCATCATACTATATGCATGTTGGCTTGTGTGTGCATGTGTCTCCATTTCCTTCTTGTGTGAGTTTTTTTGGAGATTTTTGTGTAATTTGTGTTCATTTGTGTGCGTGCAGCGGAGTGTGGTGGCAGTTTCAAGGGTGAGTCTGCAGGGCGTATCCTCTCTCCCGGGTATCCGTTCCCTTACGACAACAACCTGAGGTGCACCTGGACAATTGAGGTCAGCTCTGGCAACATTGTCAGGTAAGTTACTAACTACATGGCAATATAATACATGTAGATTTATGCACAACACTGCACTTACAGTATGGATAAAAAATTGTTTGCTGTTGTCTTTGTCAACCTCTAAGCCATTTATAACTTTATAGAATATCATTTTTTAGAATATTCTAATTAAGATCTGAAATAATGTATCAGAAAATGCTAATTGTATTAAGCATCATTACTCATGAAATATGGTGAGTAAAAAAGATAAATCTAGGCATAGATTTGTTATCCTTATAAAGAATGCAATTATAAGTTTAAATAAACAAAGTAAAAGTACACAAGCAACACAAGTATACGTAAGGAAATTGCCAAGGACGGGGGGCGGGAGGCGGGAGGCGGGGGGTGAAGGGTTGATTTGAAGATGTCTTAAATGAACTGAGGTCTTCATAACTTGACTTTGAAAGAGTTAAAGACGAAAACAATGTTTCCATAAGATGCTGTAAAGTTCGCTTAGGATTTTAAATGTGACAACTCTCCTCTAAAGTCAGATGTCATAAAGAGAAACGGCCTGCAGCAGCTCCATTAACATTGATTGGGAGAGGGACTTTGTAGACTCTGTGAAAACACCCAAGGGAATTTTCCTGGGACATGGAAGCATTTTTTTTCCTTGGTTGAGAGCTCCTAGTATTACTGTGAAATAAAACCCATTTGGGCTTAGGGGTCGAAGTAAACATGGTATGATTTCATAAAGCCATACATTCTTTGTCAGAAGAGCTGCTTGAGGCCATCTCTTGATGAGATTGCAGATAAGTCTGCACTCTCATATTTCTAACTTTGGCAGAAATTGATTTATGATACCAAATTTGAACTGAAATGCCCAAAAGCATAGGGACACTGTCTCTAGAGCGATATCTACTTTGAACTCAATTTAATCCTGCAAAGCTCAGCATTTTGCTTGCCTTCTTGGTAACACATGTTTTTGTTGTATTTGATGTCAAAGACCTAAACAGACTGAACTGAACTAAAGCCAAAGTAACTATCTTTTGTGTTCACCTGTCCCAGTCTTCAGTTTCTTGCATTCGACACAGAAGCATCCCACGACATCCTGAAGGTGTGGGACGGGCCTCCTGAGAATGAAATGTCTCTGAAGGAGGTTAGCGGCTCGCTGCTGCCTGAAGGGATTCACTCTACTCTCAACATTGTTACTATTCAGTTTGAGACTGACTTTTATATCACCAAGTCCGGCTTCGCCATTGACTTCTCCAGTGAGTATTTCCTTCTCAGTGGTTGATGTACTCTAGATGTGTACCACCGGAGCTGAAAAACTTTAGGTATTTCATTCGGTTTAGATGTATGGAAATGTACATGAAAGGAATATTAAAGGTCAATAGGCTAGCATGTTCATTTCTCATCAGTATGTGCCTGAATGTTATCAAACAGATGTATAGTGCAGCTTATAATTTGGATCCTTCAGTATTTGATGTAATCTTTAACCATGTGCTGATGAGCAGTAAAAGGTACAGTATTTCACAGTTCACTGCTGACAGTCTACAGTGTAACATCTGCTGCTATAACACTAATGCACACTACATGTTGTGCTGATGAGTAGTTTCAAAACAAGCACATGAGTATGACGGCTGCATATTTTCTTTAGCAGGCAGGCACGGCAGCCTAATGTGAAAATCTATTACATGGGATTCACTGTATGTGTTTGAAGCTGCAATTGATTCTCAAGATGCATACTGTACTTAAATAACCATTTGCCTTAGGGGTGTCAGAAAATGTTGATACACTTGAGTATTGCACTATTTTCTTTCATTATACTTGATCAGTTCTCAAAAACATCGCATTGATTTTTAATTAAGAGTTTTACATGCCAAGATTCAGGGAAGTGGTTCATTTTGTGTTGTGTTGTTTCAACCCCTGACCCCTAGATTGCAGTGTTGTAATCTGTCTTCAGTCATTTGAGTCTTCCACTCCAAGGTAATGTCAGCTGAGACAGGAAGAAGTTAAGCCGATATCACTAGTGTGAGCACAAAGACCATAGGTCTATGAAACAATGTCTCACCTTTGCTTACAGTATGGCAGTATATTGTGATATGTTGAATCTTAACCCCTGTGTCATTATATGTGTTGTTCTGCAGACCTTCATCACTGAGTGACAGTGGTGGTACCCAAGATATTTTTGAGGATATTAGTGTATTTTCAGGTTTAACCTGTTTGCAGTACAATAAGAGGTTGAATAATCTTTTAAGCCATAAGTTTGGAAATAAATTTACACTTACATTTGTTGTATATGTAGAAATTAGTTTAAGTGTCTCTTAATTGGGATTATTATGATGAGTGGTCAATGAGCACCTGCATTTTAAAACAAATACCGGTAATCAAATGCGTTTTGCTGTTTATGTCATTGAATAATCACATGATGTAAACATTACAGTCACCGTTACCTTTTAATTCCAAATTTGTTTTTCTCAACATTTTTTACTTTTTACTTTTTTTGCCAGATGTTTTTGGGTCTTGGAAAAAATAAAAGAAGCAAGAACCCCAAACTGCAATATACTTAACTGTGTTAAGTCTCTCAATAAAGTCTGTCAAGATGGGAACATTTGAAGAATCCATCATATTGTACCAGATCATTCTGGTAGCTCTGGGCAGCTTCACAGCTGTGGTTTAGGAAAACAGATTAGGAAAACATGGCAGGATTTTGACTGATATCACGCTGTAATCTGCTCTGTGCTCTAACTCTGTTTGAGCTACAGTTTCTGCTTAACAGCTGTCTGCCATAAGATATGAGACACCTTGTGTGTGTGTGTGTGTGTGTGTGTGTGTGTGTGTGTTCTCTTGTGTTCATTGATTCCCTGTGTATTTGCATTTATAAATGAATGTGTCACGTGTGTGTGTTTGTCCTTCAGGTTCACTTGCTACAGCCTGCAGAGATCCAGGTATCCCCATGAATGGCAGTCGCAATGGGGAAGGGCGGGAGCCCGGCGACTCGGTGACCTTCTCTTGTGATCCAGGATATGAATTGCAGGGGGAGAGCAGAATCACCTGCATCCAAGTGGAAAATAGATACTACTGGCAACCCAGCCCTCCAAGCTGCATTGGTGAGAGAGAGAGGAAGATAGTGTGAGAGAAGGGGGAATATGTGGAGGAGAAGAGGGGGCTCACATAGAGGACCAGTGAAAGAGAGATGGTGAGAGGAAGAGGGAGCGAGGGAGTTTTTCTATTAACTGACTCTAGTACAGAGTATAATTCTCTCTCATTGATGCCTTAAAAATATGTGGAGGATAGACAAGACTCTTCAGATATGTTTGAGTCATTGCCAATTCTTATGTGGACAAATCCACTTCTGAAGCCAGTCAAAGACTGAGTGCTCCAAGGTCTCCCAACGCATTGTCTTATTAGAGCTTAACAGCTAATTACTTAACAATGCAATTAGAAATAATTACACTAAGTAGGTCCAAAGACACCTAGATTTTCTTGAGAAGTTGCCAGTGGGTCTAAATGAGTTTTCTTTCCTTTTTTCTGTGGCCAGGAAAGTGCTAGGCATTTGTAGGTCTCGCAATGCAATTACAAGATCACGTGGCTCAGCACAATGTAATGACACCAGAAGCCAGAAGCACTCTATGAGTGAAAGCTTGACGGAAATGTGAACTGTCCCTATACAAAGTGTTAAGACACCAACTGTATTACTAACATTTCTTCATAGTGTAAAACATGACAGCAACAACTGAGAAGTAAAGCTTTTGTGAGGCTTTAAGATTTATGCACAGAGAGTATCCTCTGACATGCTGACGCTCTAATAAAATGTCATTAAAATCACATCAACATAATTCATCCTATTAAATCCAAAAGCAGAAATCTCCATATTTATTAATTGATCATTCTGTGTCTCAGTGCCTTGTAAGTTACATTTCTGCTTTATCCTTATACTCCCAATAAGACCCAGTAGTCACATATTAAACACTGGAAAACATGATCAAGGTAATTACATAATGAGCAAGGAGCAATAAGATTGGATGGTTGAAGAGTTAAGATAAGATAAGAAGATAAGATAAGAAAATCTTTATTTGTCCCACAAAGGGGAAATTGCAGTGTAATGTGTAGTGCAAATATGTAAGAAAATAAGAATAAAAAATAGAAAGAAATGTAAAAATAAACATAAAATAGCATCTACCTATCTGCACAAGTCTTAATAAATGGAAACACTGAGATTTGTTTTATTTCTTAAAGAAATGTAGCAGAAAATATATCTCTTTTTTATCATAATGTGGCAAAGTCTTTTTAATGCCCTGTTTTTTTGTTCTAATGTCATTACAGTACAGTACCTGGTGGTTGTTGCTAATAGAGGTTGACAGAGATCATGGACTTTGATTCAGTTATATTTAATGACCTACAAGTGCTCATTCCTTACCTGTCTTAGACTAAATTCAGCTCAGCCAAAGACATTTGCAGCAGGTTATGTACATTTAGAGACTTTCTTTGTGATCTCTGTGTGCATCTTTCTCATTTGATTCTCTTTTCCCTTTATAATCTCTCAAGCTCCTTGCGGTGGTAATGTGACTGGATCTTCAGGGTTCATCCTTTCTCCCAACTTTCCACATCCATATCCACACAGCAAGGACTGTGACTGGCTTATTACCGTCCACTCTGACTATGTCATTTCCTTGGCTTTCATCAGGTAATATGAACTGTCACAGTGTCTATTTCACTTTTGGTTGCTTTTAGTCATAAAATAACGGTGGATATCTAAATGCTCGGGCGACATGGTTTGAGTACATTCTTCCCGTATGTGGATCATGTAAGTTATTTGAAACTATTATTAAAGCGGAAGTCCAGTAATGTGTAGTTTTTGCAGGATGTAAACAGTGGCTTTAATAAGAAATACTGGATATAGTGGAAAAAAACAGTGTTGTCCTTTTAAGTACACGGTCCAGTAGCTTACAAGATGAAGCTTTCCCTAAACCTGTGGTTTGTTTGTGACCTACCTGTAACAGAATGGAGTCAGTTCTTAGTGGATGCACAGTGGCTCAGCTTGTGCCGTGGAATTGCTTGTTTTCTGCAGTGGAACCAGCTATAACATCATAGTATTGAGCAAAGTTGGCCATGTGTGTTAAGCACAGGACCTGAGTGTGAGTCCAGGTGTGTTGGGAGATAGGGGAAAAGCGGCAGTGCCTCTATAAATATAAAGAAGACGGTTATTCCTGACACTTTGCCGAAATGCAGCGAAAAAAGTTTCTGGATGAAAACTGTATATTGCAGGTGGTATCGTGAGTGCAGCTCCTTCTCTAGACTGAGTGATACTCACACTGTTCAGCTTTACATTATTAATGGCAATCTAAGCATTTAACAGCAGTACTGGCGGAGCACAGCAACAGACTGGCCTAAGGGCACTTTTCATAAGCAGCATTACTCTTGACAGACGAATATTACTTTTATAGTTTTTTCATGAAGGGCTGGGGAAAGATCACAGGTGCATTGGCTCTTTCTGCACTGCCACCCACTTTCCCTCATGTTGAGGTGAAGGAGAGAAATTCACCATGTTTCTTTTTCAACTTTGTCCTTCAAAACAACGATCTAATAGTGTTAGCACAACGCTGCTTTCTCTCTTGGGAATGCCGAATGAAAGGATGGAGTTATGATTTTAAATTGGAGTTGCCTTGATCCAACTCAAATGCAATTATCTCCAAGCTATTTACATTTTTGTCATAAACCACGCTCATTATTTTGAAAACAAACGCTCCTCTCTCCCTCACTGCGGCATGTGATTTGATATACAGCGCTGCAATATGAAACGATCTTTTCACACTGCATTGCCATTGCCGTCTGGGAAGATTTTGTGCCAGCGCAGTGTCACAACAATTTAATCTCTTCTCACCTCTTGGGGGAGATATCTTTTTTTATCACTTTGTCTGGAGATGCAAAACAAATCGCTTGGCATGACTCACTTCAAGCACTGCGGTGCACACTTTCATTTTGAAACCCTAATGCATTCTAAATCTCACGTACAATCTGTACAATCTGGTGGTTAAGACTTGGCAAAATAATAACTGTTTTATCTCTCATTTGTCTCTTTCTTTGACTTGTCACAGCTTCAGTATTGAGCCCAACTATGATTTCTTGTATATCTACGATGGGTTCGACAGCAGCGCTCATCTGATTGGCAGTTTCCAAGACAGTAAACTTCCTGAGAAGATTGAGAGCACTTCCAACTTCATGTACTTGGCATTTCGCAGTGATGGCTCTGTGAGCTACACCGGGTTTCATTTGGAATATAAAGGTACTCTGAAGGCCTATTCAAGTGGGATTCTAGATGCATTTTCTCAGAATATGTTTATGTATTACAGAAGGGAATTCAGTTGGATACATATATACGTATATAAATAAATTACAAAAAAAAAAAACATCTTTGATTCTTTGATGCATGCTACTGTACCGAATGACTTTTTCCAATGTTTATGCCAGCTATGAGAATAGCCTTTGGTTCACCCTCAAACATTTCTACAATGTTTACCATGTAACTATTTAATAACACAGTTTTATTAATTCAAAAGCACATTTGCAGCCTGCATAACTATGTACATCTATCTCTGTTTAATAAGAACCCCCCTCTCACTGTACATTTTCAATGTTCTAAAACCTTTGTTCTTTTGACTGGCAGCAAAACTACGGGAGGCATGTTTTGATCCAGGGACTATGATGAATGGCACTAGAATGGGTACTGACTATAAGCTGGGTTCGATGGTGACATTTCATTGTGAGGCTGGCTACCTGCTTCAGGGCTATTCCACTCTGACATGTATCATGGGCAACAGCAAGAGACCAGAGTGGGACAGAGCCAAACCAAGCTGTCAAGGTGAGAGGCAACACTGCTACATTAACAGAAAGGCCTGAGTAGTAGAGCACTGCACTCTAGCTGTTTGGTCAATATTTGATACAGTGTAATACCAGGAGTGTGGGTGTACTTCTCACAGATTGCACAGAAAGCAAACTCTTAGGAGAAAATTCTGTATCACTGATGTGCATCACATCAGTCATTGTAGAACATTTATTGTTCTTTTTTCGTATAAAATGTAATGTAATTTGTGTAAAGGTGCCAAGTGCTGTAATGTGCCCGGAGCACATGGGCTTACCAGACACTACAGATATAACAAACAAATGTAGCACACTTCCATATATGTCAGACATTGTCAAACTAAAAATGAACATAGTCTTGCTGAAGCAAAGACTGAACCTTTACCACATCAAACATCTGAGCTGGATGAAACACTTAATAAACAGGTACTGAAGTTTACATTCATCAGATTTAGAAAATAAAGAAGGATATTCTGCAGACATTTTAAGGAAAAGCCTGTATCCAACATTCTGATATAATGGACAATAGAACAAAAAGTGCATTTCTTTTCGACCTCTCCCGAATCACACTGGTGACATTTTCTATGCTCTTCTGGAATTGAGTCGAAGCAGCTGGTTTCCACCTTTAGAGTCAAGACGCCACATTACCACTGGTCACAAACATACTTCTGTGCTCTGGTCATGAGCCCTGCCATGCCAAACATTTCTCTTTCTCTTTCTTCCATGGCAACATGTCCAATTAAAGTAAGTCCCAGGTATATGTAATGCTCTATGCCTGATAGAAGAGTTGAGCCAAAATGAGATTTAAACTCAGTCTCTAACTCCTTTTTTTATCCTGAAGTGCATAAACTGAGTTTCATCTTTTGTTTATCTTCTATCTGTACTTACTAGTATAAGATATTCAATAATAATTTTGAAGATCATTTTCATACTCTGTAAGGAGGACCTTATCATCTGTGTGAAGAAGAGTGCCAACTGTAAAACCACCCAATCCGATGCCAGTAGCTGTTTTCTTAACTCCTTGTGCTAAATTGTTTATATAAATGACATCTCCCTGTTCTACACAAAATGGGGTTGATGCTCTATAATTATCAAATTTTAGTAAAATGAAACTGAGTAGGTGATAATTTATGCAATCAAAAGCTTTATGAAAATCTATGAAACAACTAGAAGTAGGCCTTCATTTGTGTCAACAGGAGTTATAGTGGATAAAGAATATACACCAATCAGCCACAACATTAAAACCACCTGCTTTATATTTTGTAGGTCCCCTTTGTGCTGCCAAAATCTGACCTGTTAGGGCACGGGACACCTCTGGGGATATTTTGTTGTCACCAGCCCTGGAATGTTGGGTCCTTTGGGTCCTTTGCATTTAGGGCCTTGGACCTTCAGCTGGGTGGTGCATTTGGTCACCAGTGTGTCAAAGAACATTCACATGATTGAGAGAACCCAAGATTTCCCTGCAGAACACTGCACTGTGAACAGATGATTAATGTTATTCACTTTGCCTGTCAGTGGTGTTCATGTTGTAGCTGATTGGTGTAGGTCAGGGGTCAGCAACCTTTAGCATTAAAAGAGACATTTGGCCCGTTTCTCACCAAATTAAAACCCACTTGGAGCCACAAAATCTATTTGACCACTAAACTGAAGGCAACATCACATATATAGTTTCTTTAAACTTATGCTTTATATATGAACTATAGTGTGTTACTTTTATGAAATCAATAAACTTTAAACAGAAAATGACAAATTTTTATTTTCCATTTTTAACAATGCAACACCTAATTCTTTTGTACTTTGAGAGAAAAAGACACTGGCACTTATACATTTATATACATTTATTTTCAAATGAAATAAACCATGCAGGTCTGTTTGAGTCTTTCCCTCATTTGAGGATTTTTTTCAAGCTTAAAAGAAGGCTTCCTGCATTGACACTGTAAAAGTCACTGTGACTTTTTGTTGTTTGCTAATTTCTCACCACATATTAAGCATACAGGTAAACCAGTTTTGTCAGCAGTAAAAGCAAACAAACCTTTCCATGACGCATTAAACGATCTATTTTCATCTGAAACTTTTCTCTTCTAAGATTTGTCCATAGTTAACACTTAAAACAGCTGTCGCAAACAGGACACAACAGATATTTTGATCGACCATTAATGTCACAAGAGCACCTCAATCTCCAAAGAAATACTACTACACAAAAACAAACAAACAAAAAAACAAAACTGAATGAATAGAATGAAATCAATTTAAATTAAGTGTCCATTATTTATTCACACCATTTCTTCGCACATCACATCATTTCTTTTTTTGTCAACAGACAAAATGTGTAGACAAAAAAGTGAGCTGTATCAGATTTCAAATCACTTGCTCATCTTTGCAATAATCAGTCAGATGCCTAATATGCTCTCTGATATTCAAGCGAACCCTATCAGCCAAAACAGGCGGAATGGTTGTCCTTTCAGCTGACTAAACACAGATAGCAGTATTTTTAATCTGCACATACTATTTTAAGTTATCGGATGATGAACCCATAAACTGATCTATAAACTGACCTTAAACATAAATCCTCCAGCTTTGGTTAATCTTAGCAGAGTAATATGAGCTTGAAAGAAGTGGTAAATGAGCAAACCAATAATAATACATTCATCATATGCAAAGAAAATATTCAGTATTGTAGTGAGGAAACCTTTAAATAAGTAAAATACAAGAAATGTTTGATTGTGTGTGTAGAGTCCACCTGGTTTGCAGGTCTGAATTAATTTGTTTCTATTTACATTAGTTGAGGCAGCTTCAAAAAGTGCTGACACCAATTGGTTGAAAAATAATTGAATAATAAAATTCAAAATTCTGGTACCTAATTTAACAAGCATTAATAATTGATTATTCTCATAAGGTGTCTGCAATTCACAGAGCTTTTGAGTATCACAGTGTCAAAGATAGAAGATATGAGGAGTTTCAAACCCATTGCTCTTCCCTCTAGTAGCATTACACCGTTTTTAATACTCCTCAAAGTACTTAATCTGCCAAGGTTGAATTAGAATTCAGCTTTCCTTTTCAGTAGTGGGGACAGGGTGTGCCCACTCTCACACCAGGGAACTATTCATTACTCTTACAGTTGGCACCTGTGTAACTTCACTGAACAGCCCCGGGGTTATGCGCTTTACTAAAGGTCCATCAGCAACTCTCCATTAAGTATTTTCACTTAAGCCACATTTGAAGTGATGACTTACAAGTCCAAAGGCTAAAACTAATGGCTTCAGCTGCCCAGGCGTATGGCCAGCTCCTGTCCCTTCACATTATGTAGCAATTAAGTGAAGTTAATTGTGTTTCACAAACAAGCAAAACATGCAGTTTACTTTGAAAACTCTGCAATTGCCAATAAGACTGATTCCTGTTGTATTATTTGTGATTGAATAGGATTATGGACAGCAGCAACCACACTGTAATACATAGGCATCCCAAATACGATATATGTTTAACCATGTTACGTACTCAAATCGGGTATATACACAACAAAAAGCATTTCAAACTATCATTGTGTGTCCACATTTCAGCATTAAATAGATTCAGCACATTAGACTTGTTCTTGTTGTGCTGTGATGATTCCATCAGCTCCCATATCTGTCAACATGAAGTCGATTTAAGGGCTGGATCAGTATTATTCAAATGTAACCAGTAAAAAACCTAAAAACACTGGAACCTCTTTATTCACAGCTGCCTTTCTGTTGAAATGATACACAAATGACCACTCTCATTTTTTTGATATGGAAATGTGTTTGAGTGTGTTGGAATTTGGATTCACTCCTAATACTGGATATCATATGAATAGTTAGTAATGACTCATTTTTATCCCTACCCATCAGTCTTTTACAGAACACAAAATGATTTTGGTTTTGCTGTGGCCCACTTTGCTTTAGCACTACACCCACCTGTCAGAATAGAACCACTAAAGTGCATCTTGAGAAGCCCTTTCTTCCCTTAGTGCTGCTCTCAACTGCTGTTGACTGACAGTACAGTGTGCCCTCCTCCCCAACAGCAGCTTTCTTAAAATCCTCACCCACCATGGCACTGTGGCTCCCATTCTGTCTGACAAATCAGCTGGAATTAGAGTCCCACTTGCCGTCATCACATATGTTCGATTACATGCTTCTTGCTACTTCAACAACCAAATGTGGATAAATCGCTGATCCATCTTTCTGCATTAGTGTCTCTGCTCGCTCTTGTTCATCTTCTCCTGTGTTGTGCTCGATGAAACAGCAGTAAAATGTGCATTGTCTAGGCCACAGGAGGTTCAGAGCAGCTGGTGACAGCTTTCCTTCCACAAATGAGTGTGTGTTTGTTTACAGCCGAGGCTCCCCCACCTGATGGCTCGGTCTGTGAGGTCTGAGGCAACTGCATTAGAAGGCCTCTAGGCAAATTAGGTACATCATTAACAGCTTCAGATAGGGGTCTGAGATGAGACGCAGGTGCAGGACAGACCACAGCTTATATTGATTACTTGACACGATGATGATGTTGCAAGTAAATCTCGTGGGATACAAGCAGGAAAAGGTATGCTTTGTTGTTCTGAGCTAGTAGTTTCCAAAGACATTGGTCCTTGGACATTGGATATTGTTGGTCCTGCCCTTGTGGATTGGGTTTCTGAAACATTACTGTGGCTTTGGCAGCGCAAACTGCATTACTGCATACTAACATGAAAAAATAATTTTTTCTTATCAAACTGTAAAACCAAAAACATCTGGACTCCATATGTACACAGTGTGCATTCAGTGCTGAGAGAGCTCAGCTTCTCAGAAGATGCTTCTTGGCAATATGGGCAGAGTGAAGTCACACATGTGTGGAACTTTTGCAACTGATTTTTTTGATTGATTATTTTCTTACTTGTTTTGAAGTCACCAAGCATCATTGCCACCTCGACCTGGAAATTTATTCCAGGGAGTGGGGACACATAGGCCACTGAAGGAGAACAAGACTGCTGTGGCATGGACTGAGGGAAATACAGTCTATAAATATAGTCAAGTCTAACAAAGCAGCTGGGGATCCACAGCTTGTGTAGAGCTAATTATAAATGCTGGGACTAAACTTCCAGTTATGGCGGAACAAGAAATTCTAAATTATCTAATGCACGTTTCCCTCGTTTCACTATTAATATATTGTGCAAATCTTTGATATAGAAGGTAAAGCCAAAACACATAATGTCGTTGCACTTTGCAAGTGAAAAATATGCTCTCAGCAGTTTTTTTACTGTGATGACCACTGACTACACTACTGACTGATTACTACTGACTACACTCATTTCCATTCAGGTTATATATAAGTGCTCTTAAAAAACAAACTAACCATTGACTTGTTATATAGTACAGTATATTGTAAATAACATGAAGGCAGAGTTTTTTCTAATGTCATCATCAAGCTGTAAATCCAACAACATCTAAACTGATACGTACACAGTGTCCTGACTGAAAACCCCTTCAGTGTTTTCTGTTTCTCAGAAGATGCTGCATGGTGATATGGACAGAGTGAAGTCACATGCGTGTGAAACTTTTGCAGCTGATTTTGTTTATTGACGGCATTTTTACTTAGTTTGAGAACAAGAAGTACATTTTCCTCACTGGTTGTTTTTCCATCTAGGTTTCAACCCCCGGAACACAACTTAAGCTTCCCTTCTGTCTGTTTACGGCACACTTTCCATTTGAAAATGTCCCTGAAGTGTCTCTCAAGTGTCAAATTATTTTGCCATGCGGGCCACAATTATATTTGTCAGTAGCTGAAAGTTCAAAGGTGACTTTTCATCTCATTTTGGGATATGAACTGCCTACCTGTGCACTTGTGCCAGTTTAAATGAATTTTCTGATTGTATTTTATTGCCTCATCTCCCCAGGTATTGTAAGCTGGTTGTTTCACATTTGTTAACCGTGCCTCTCTGTTGCTTTCCTTGCTTTCCCAACAGCTCCCTGTGGAGGTCACTTCACAGGTTCAGAGGGAACTGTGTTGTCCCCAAACTACCCCCATAATTACACCAGAGGTCAGAGCTGTGTCTATGACATCTTTGTCCCTGGGGACTTTGGTAAGCATTCCAAGCATTATTTTCAGAAAATTGCACAAAATTGTTACTTATTGCCTACTCAACTGCTGCTGTTGCCCATATGCTGGTTTCCAGAAATACATTCACTACAAACATGAAATGAGCAGAGGAATTTATGAGAGATAATGGTTTGTGTTTTCTGTGAGCTTTGTGTTAATGATGAGGATAGAGAATGGAGGGTTATTCTCAAAACTGGTCATAGGTGACAGAGTGCTACCAAACAAAATGTTCAGACTTGCATAATTTATTTCCCAGCAGTGCTTAATTTGTGTTTCATGCATTTCAGTATTCTGTACATTTGGATTAGTGGTTACAGTCTCAGGTTAAATGTGTGTTTGCCGCTGAGTTAATGTTCAGTCCCAATACACTTCCTTCATATCTGACAGCTGAACTGACAGAAAATCAAGATGGTGGTTACACTATGAATAAACAAAGGTCAGTGACGGCCACTGCTATTGCTCACAGTAGTATGCGTCTAATGAAACAAATTTAATCAATACATAGATGTTAGATTGCCATATCAACATAATGACTGCTGCACCTCTGCCAACTGCTTCCCACTCCTATATGAGTTCATGAATGGCAGTATTTGGGAGCCAGGAAGACGTGTGAAAACAAAATAGGTTCAGGGAGAACAAATATTGATTGTGTTGACATAAAACAATGCTCTGTGTTGTATGTAATGGAAAGGAAGGTCAAGCAGCAAAGGGCTATGGGCAATAGATGGAGAAAAACAAATGTACAGGTGCTCTGTTTATCCAAGTGCCTCTGTATATACATAATTCAGCAAAGATCTCTAGAAGACCTTGATGTGCTTCTGCTCAATATTCCATGTTAGTCATAAAGAGCTGCTGAAATCGTAGGCAGAGGTTTTTATTCTGTGAAGCTCAGTGCTTATGAAACACAGATTAAGTCCCTGTGTGATGATCCAGTCCGACAGTTCACATCCTCTGTTGCCATCTCCCACTGCTCATGGAGACCAGAAACCCACAGGTCTCTTCTATTATTTTTGTTTTATATTATAAATTTTGCATATAAATGCAGCATTTGCTTAAACTGCCTGCAAAGGCTTAATGAAGTGTGGAAGTCACCAAGCATCATTGCCACCTCATCCTGGAAATGTATTCCAGGGAGTGGGGACACATAGGCCACTGATGGAGAACAAGACTGCTGTGGCATGGACTGAGGGAAATACATTCTTAGTCTAACAAAGCAGCTGGGGATCCACAGCTTCTGTAGAGCAAATTAGAAATGGTTAGTCCCAGTTATGGCGGAACAAGAAATTCTAAATTATCTAATGCACGTGTCCCTCGTTTCACTATTAATATACTTTGCAAATCTTTGGTATAGAAGGTAAAGCCAGAACACATAATGTCGTTGCACCTTGCAAGTCAAAACATATGCTGCACTCATTTCCATTCGGCATAAAAAAATAAACTAACCATTGACTTGTTACAGTTGTATACAGTACAGCATATTGAAAATTCATACCACTCAAATATTGTTTGTTGTGTACTTCTTTTAACCTCATCGAATTACTTTATCATGCAAGTTAAAATACATTAAAATCAAAGGCCAGGCAATCGTGTTGAGTTGAATTGTTTTTAATCTCTGGATAAAAAAAATAGTATTGAAAGAAATTCTTTTCTTTGTAGCAGCTTGGCAGCTGAGTCTGGCCTATAGGCAGTGTGATAGCAGAAATCACATCTCAGTGTCCAGTATACAGGTAATTGAAATTTGTAAGCGCCAAGGGTAGAGTATCGAATGCATGCGTCCTAGTCCCTGATATGACCGATGGCGTACCGTAAGCCTTTGAGACATCGTGTCAACTCGGTTGAACTGGCAGGTAGGAAAAGGTCAGTGGGAAATATCATCTCATGATTCTGGTCCAATGAGGCAAGGATTTTACACCTGCGGTGCGGTGGGGAGGTGGTGGGGGTTCAAGTATTATGTGGATTTATGTCTTTTGCTGTCAAGGTGTAGCTACAAGGGCAGTTCGTGGTATAAATAAATATATTGTAAAAAGCTTCCTAATATTTGAAATATATTGCAAGCACACTGCCTTCTCAGAAAAGATTTTGGAAGCAGCATATTTGATATTAATTAACCCATGTACTCTTAATGTTTATTAGAATATTTGATTGCGTTAGTGCCATTAGTCTCCGGTATGGTTACCATGGTGACCATCAGTCATTGGTTACCAGAGTTAAAGCAATGTTTGAAATGCTGATCATTATAAAATGAATTTTTATGAAAAACAAGAGGCTTAGTGTCACCAATAATGCCTAAATACAATGAATGATAGACAGATGTTCCTTTTTAATTGCATATTTACAAGGTAGCCTCAAATCTAATGAGGTAAATTGCAGTGAGGAAAATAATTACATCCTGTAAGCCTGATCAGATCTGGACTGCATTAGTCATATCAAAATTATATTTTAGCTTGATATGCTGCAAACAAGGTGAGGCTGGAAAAAGTTGTATTTGAGGAAATAATAAATACTTTTGGACAGGTTTTTCAAGGATTGATTAATTTTATGTTATAATGTACAGTGTTACCAACATTTCCAGATCTTGGCACTTATCTCAAATATGTTAATATTACTATATAATAAATTGTGACAAAAGAAAAAAAAATCATTAATTTAATGTTTGCACTTTTTGACAGAAGTCTGTTAATGATGGGGTTTTTTTTAGCATTTGGTCTGTTGCTTGAGCTGGCTGTAATGACAGTATGCTCTATCTACAAGAGGAAATAAATGTGAGAGCAGCGCTCTGATTTCCCTCCTACAACAAGGGGAATTCAGCATTCTTTATTTGTGTAGTTACTTTGTCAAACAGTTGATTGTGATTCAGCTCTTGAGTGTAGCTGTACTGTTGAGCCCTGCAGTGCAAGTCGTTACCTCCAACTTTTTCCTAACTAAAAGATTTTTGCTTGCCAACATATGCAACAGAACTTACACTGATGACTGATACTGTAATCAGCTGCATTCCCGCTGCTTTAATTTTCTGACACGTTTACAGTGTGTCATTTAAGATTCTTGGGCAGGTTGACAGTGCTAAGGAATGTGACAGCTTTAAAACTTTTGGGAGTGTTTGCACGTGTTGGATCTTGGTATATGTGTTGCCAAGTGGTATTGTACAATTTGTGTAGATTTACTGTTCTACTGACTTATTATTCTATGCAAGCTGTCAGGGTGTTTGTCTGACTGACTGAACAAACCCTGTGGATAGGTTCATACCTCCCTGTATGTGTTTGGGTTGGGTTTTGCATTTTGCACCTGGTATATTAGCATAATGTATGCATATTATATACATCCATACATATAATAACACACCACAGTGTGATCTAGTTTAATTCTGCCTGAAGCTTCAATCATACAAACATTTTCTATCTTTCTGCATAGGGCTTGCTGGTCCTACATGACCTATATTTACAATCTAGATACCTAATTTCTGCTCTAACCCTGTGCATACATGTTCATAAATGTATTTATGCACTGTATTGCCCTTGATCATAACAACTGTAATAAAAAAGCACATTCAGTAGACACCAGTGTTTAAAGTACACTGTGAGTATAGTTAGTAGTATAGTAAATAGGCTTTACATTCATTTATGAGCTATCATTTCTTGGTAGGTCAGTGCTCATATGTATGCCCTGTGCAAAGCTTATTTTACTTTGCACCATTTGGATGTCATTAATGTGCAATGTGCATCTGTCTTGCACTTTAATCTTTAATTATTCTGTCAGAAATAATGGTTTTAGTCATATTTCAACAATAACTCGCCGTCTTTTTTAAAGAGATGAATTATTCATGGAACTCAACCCTAGCCTTGGGCAATGCTTGTAAACACAGAGACATACACTGCCCCACAGGAATTCACTTTTGTTTATTTACACCAATGTCAGGGGCCAGTTTGTAAGTGTGTATGCCCTACACTTCCAGCAGGGTATGGTGTTTTCTTTTTTAAAAAAAAAAAAAACAGAGAGATTGGCAGTCTGGATTTTTGGACAAGATAAAACCCTGTTGTGTGCACTGCTATGCAGGAAAAAAGAACTTAAAACAACTTGTGGAAACAGTTCATGGACAAATATGCTTCAAGGTAAACTGATATATATTTTTTTGTCTTAATTTTGTATTTTGCCTGGAGGATTTGTCTGTTCCGTGAAGCCTCATTTGTAAATGTTTGACGGCTCCAAAGGAGCCAAATTCTTCCAATTAGCAGGAACCTCCATGTTATTTCTTAAATATATTTCTTTTTTCATTTACAAGTTATTATGTGTTTTTTGTTTTAACTGGATCATGCATGAACTATCCTCAATGAGATTAATTCTCTGCAAATATCATTAATATTGTAGATAACCTTTGAAAATTTTGAATCTTGACTGAAGATGACAACTGAAGCTACTTCTTAATGCTATGCAGCAGTGTCACCATAAACACATGTAACAACAAGTACAATACCCAAATGACCATTATAACAGCATATTTTTAATTGGGGTTAACTTTGCTAAAGTTGTCTGTCATCCCAAGGTAGTTTCTAACTACAAGGATTCTCATAATGAGTCATTGGTGAATTTGATTTCCCAGACACCATGTTCAGTCACCTCTGTTTATCTGCCCAAGGCTTTTCATAGCTACAATGTTTGTGTTTATATAATGCTAACAACAACATATGCATATTTGTTGCCACAGTATGTGTCAGGAGGCGAGACAGGAGCACTGACAGATTGCAGTAATAAATCTGGGCTGTAACAAGATGGACAGAGAATGAGTGAGAGCGGGAGACTGTGGACACTGCAAGAGAAAGAGGCCCATAGATCTTGGCTGAATGTGAAACTCTCAGAGAGAACAAGTTAGATGGCAAGACTGATAATAAGCGAGAGAGTTATAATGAGCGAGACAGAGAACGAGAAGAGAGGGAGACAGAAACAGAGAGGTGCTGAGAGCTACCATAAAATCGGTGACCCTGCGGGCTGATTGTTGACTCATCAGTGATGTTCGCTGGGGAGTAAGATTATGCCTGGGGCCACCTGAGTACATGACTTCCCACTTCCCACACAAAAACCATTATGTTGTCTGGCTGCATCAGCTTACAATGTATACACTACCCTCTGTGTGATTAACCCGATGTGAACTGTGAACTCTGGTCCTGCCTTGATGTAGAATATGTTTTCTTTTGTTCTATGAGCCTGCACAGGTATATACGTAGATGCATAATTAGAGACTGGTCCCCTGTCAAATTTGAGTGTGCCGAGCTCTCACATGAATGAGTGCATTGACTGGATTTGACAACCTGTGGTTTTTCAAGTTGATGAGATTCTGGCTACCCATTGTGTGAGTGCAGTGGCCTGTGCTGGTTGTCAGATACACTCCTCAAGAGTACTGTATGCTATTTCAAATGTCAACAAGTAAAAATGATGATGCAGATCCAAGGAAAAAAGCAAATAGAGTGTAGCTAAAACTGGAAGTAAAAGAAGCTGATTACAGATCCTTGTCCTCTCTCTCTCTGATCTCTCTCTTTCTATCTCTTGGAGTGACCAGTACATACAGCTTTCAATCCACAGAGGAGAGTTTTTACCCAAGATAGAAGCCTAATGGACTGCATGCAGCTTGTGCCAAGGTGCAGCCATACACTTGCTGCCAAAAGGGCTGATGCAATTTCACTGTGATAATAGATCATTAAAAATATATGTGTCTGTGCTGTCATACAATCCCTCTGGTTTCTCTAAATGAGGCTTGTGTATGCTGTCAGAGCCCAGAATCTCAGAAGGCCTGTGCTGCCACAAAGCAAAGACGACAGGTAGCTCCTCCATAATTCATAGCCAGAAGGACAAACATATGCTGCCATTTTCCTTCCCCTTTTCTGTTGCCTGTGCTGTGAGTGTCTCTAACACCTTATCTGGGTTTTGTGCATATTTTGCCCTAAGGCACATGTAGCTAATGCAGTGGCTGTGGGCAAAAGTGGACTTGCGTTACATTCTAGTTACATTAGTGGTGTCCTGAGCAATTGCTTTTCACAGCATGCCCCAGTGATAGTTTACCTGAGCGACTGTCTGCACCAGTAGGAACTTCTCTTTCCCAACCATTTAATTTCCTGCCTTTGTGGCCATGTGGCCCGACCAACCAAAAATGTTCTCATTATTTTGCAAACAGATTGTGATGATAGCAGAGAAAATGGCTATTAACAGACAAGTAGTTTACTAATGAAAGCCAGGATATTGGTGTGAAAATGGCAGCTGTAACAGACAGTCAGTAGTCACTTATCACTCACACAAAGTTGAGTTTATCACAATGTTTGAATCCACCCTTTCTTAGTGCATTTTGAATTTGGAGTTAAAATTAGAATATAATAAAAATGCTTTAATAACTATAAAATGTTTTGGTTTTTACGAGACACAGTTCGGCAGGACTCAATCAGATCAGCAGAGATTAAATTACAGAAGGCATTTGGAATATAGCAGAAAAAGCAGGAGGGAGGACTACAAACGTGCATTATCAACCTAAACTGATTACAGGGAAACTAAAGTTTCCTAAGCACAAAGGCAACTGAGGCAAGCTTTATAAGTTCTTCTGGAAAGAGATGCCTTTTTGTAGAGGTACTTTGTGTGAGACAATAAAGAAAAATATGACAGGAGGTGGACTTTGGACTGGTGAGGTACAGCTGAATAAACTGAACACAGACATTAGGGGGGAGGCTCATATCAGCCTGTTGTGGCAAAGTTTGCAAATTGATAAAGAAGCACAAAAGTGTGGTGGATTTTTTTTTTTATTGACATATTGTCAGGAAGTTTTAAGGCCTCCTTCCACTTGACTGTTGGACAAAATCCCCTTAAGACTTTTCAAACAGAGGCAAGGGCAGAGGGAGAGAGAAAATCTGCAGAGGCAGTCAATGTTCACTGATTAGTTTCCACATGGCACCATGACCCAGAGCCTGTTATCTCACTTTTATTCTCCATTCTGGATAAATACTCCACCAAAACTGCTTTATCACCACCCTGATTTGATGTAATTATAAGGCTTTGTTGAGTTCTAAACATACCGAATGAAGTGGAATAACAATCGCCTTTCTGTTACAAAACTTCATTGTGTAATCACTTAATGTCACCTTAAATAATTAATTGCAAGTCATGCATTCTGGCATGTCAGTGACATGTAACAGCAAGTATTATTTTCAGGTACACTGTTCTGTTCTTATTTAGGTAATGTTGTCTTACTTTCCTTTTAGTAGCTTCAGCTCACAACCAGTCCTGGGACCTCGCTGAGCACACTCCCGTGCTGCGTGTTTCTTTGTTCTTTGTTGGCAACCCATATGTTGCATGTTACATGCTGCCTGGTTTCAGTCTCCCCTACCCTCTTGATTGTTATCTCGTCTTCCAAAAAAATTATTTTTTTTCTTTTGGTCTGTAGATCTTCCTGTCCAAACTCTCCTTCATGCTGACATTACATAAGGAGAAATTACAAGAAAGTGTCAGTATAAGTCGATTTGAGTTTTATAGATCACAGTTGCACCAGTTAAAAATGTGATTCATAGAACCGGCCTAAGCAAGTTCCTTGTGCTTAGCATCTTTTATGAATTGAACATCACTGGAAACTATCTTAAGACTAAATGTAAGTACAAAAAAACAGTTTTATTAATGAGGCCCCATGAACTTGGTCTGTCACACTGAACATAATTTCAGACGGATTATGGTGATTAGATGGTGAAATTAGCAGGATTAAACTATTAAATAATCTCAAATATTTAAGTCCAATTTCTTATTTGCTTATTTATTACCACCTACTGATAACTGTCATGTATAACAACTTGGCAGTAATCTGGCATGGGTGATCAGTATGGATGGGTGATAGTTATTAATATTTACCTCTGGGGCAAATATGCTGTATATTTTGCAGATTTGATTTTAAACCCACAGACTGTAGAATAGACTTTCTGTCTCCGTTGCTTTTGCTGCAGGCCCTTTTTTCACTGTGGTGGTGATATAGAGTGAGTGACATTTTGTATATACCTAAGAACACACTGTTAATCCACTTGTTCTGATACTATGTGCTACATAAGCACATTTTAACACATGGTCTAAATTCATTTGGGACTGACATGAAAAACACCATATGACACAGGTGACAGTGATAATCTCGGGGCCCACATACATGGGGCTAGAAGTGATTCTGCTGATGAAGCAATCCGGAGGCAGACTGTTTTGTTCCCAGGTTAAAATAACCAAGATTATTAGCACAGGCATTATAGACTTGTGCACTGCAGTGCATAAAAGTCATATGCTGGTAAGCTTATGAATTTAATATAAAATTCTTTGAACAGAATTCATTGTGTTCAACTATTTCTCAACATCCTCTCTTTATAGAGATGTAACTAAATAGTAGTTCTCTGTTTCAACCAGTCTACATACAAGCGAGATAACAGAGAAAGGATCTCAGCTTTGCATTTGAATGTTTTTTTTTGTTGTTGTTTTTTTTCCTTCCTGGGATACATGAGTTTTATGATAATCCATCAACTACCCACAACACACAAGTGGGCCATGCTCATTCATTCTGTGAAAGAAAGATCAAATAGCAGACGCAGGAGAGACGGAGACTGAAAGAGCCTTTCTAAGATTATGACATTTTTCTTCCCTGCTGTATTGTAATGATCCTATCTGCAGCACATGCCCTTGTTTTTGACAAGAAAAGGACTTCACCCCAACAGCCGAGATGATGTAGAAGCCAGATGAAAACTGAAAAGTGCAAGAAAAGTTTATTGCAGAGGGGCATTAGCATAGAGCCAATCACGTGTGTTGAATATTCCCCAGCCTCTTCTTCTCTTGTTTTACTTTTTTGTTTTCTCTGTGATTTCCTGAGCCTTTAACACATTTCTTTGCTTATAAGCAATGCAGCTGTTGGCTAAATTGTGATGCAGCCTAAAAATCCACATTTCAAAGAGGTGGCCCAATTTCAGTTGACACCAATCTGGCCATAATAAACACTTAACAATGAAAGTTATTATCTCCTTAATTCTTATTCATATGTTTGTGAAGAGGGCAGCACAGTGGTACGGTGGTTAGCACTATTGCGGCACAGTCCGGGTTTGAGTCTGGGTGTTCTCCCTGTGCCTGCGTGGGTTTTCTCTGGTTCTCCAGCTTCCTCCCACAATACCAAAAACATGAACATTAGGTTAATTTGCTACTCTACATTGCCCCTAGGTGTCTTTGTCTGTCTTTGTGCATTGAGCCTGTGATTGATTGGCTGGTGTACACCCCCCCCCCCCCATCGTCCGTGACCTTGACCGATAACATGTATAGAAAATGGGTGGATGTGAAGAATCTTGAAAGAAAGAAAGTCATTTGGACAAACTAGCCGCATCAAAACCGGATCATACTGTACAAATACATTGTCATCACAAAGCTATTGATGGCCAGAGAAGTCTAATCCAATAGCAGGTGTATGGTGAACATTTGGCATAATAAGATTGCCAAATGTAAGTGGTTAGTGTATATCATCATGATAAAGCATCTTATCATTAACACATTAAATGTCCACTTTTTAATTTTAAGTACTGAAGTATTGAAAAACTGAGTTTGAGTTAAAATGGTTTTCTAATGGTCTGGGGATGTTCTCTTGCCACACATTTCTTTCTCCCCTTAATACCATCTGAGCACTACTCATACACCACAACATACTTAGACGCTGTTAGCGACCAGGCGCACCCATTCATCGCCACAGTCACACACACACAGTACAGGATTCTTGGATTCTTGAAACCAGCCTTGTCACAAAGCACTCATCACCCCGAGAACATGACAGTGATCTTAATTTACTTCTCTTCCGTACACTTTCTCCATATCGCAGCCCACTAGAGCACCTTTGAGATGTGGGGGCAAGGGATTTTCACAGTGTGAATGTGATGGCAAATATCTGCAGGAGCTGTGTCTTTTGAGTCAGAATGAACCAAGAAGTGGGAACTATCACTTTCCTGATTCCATGTATCAAAGAATTTCCACTGGAATAGAAGCAGAATTTGCTCTCATGCAACTTTAGCGAAGTGTAGCTCGTAAAGTGAGTTATAGAGTGTTTGTTTGTGACTGTACTTACAATCCCTTCATTTTCTGTAAACTACTCTAATGTATGATCACTGAGACATCATTGCTTCAATCACATGATTAATTGAAACAATCCCCTGAATCCATTAATATCTGACAGAAACCACCAAGGATAGGAAGGAAACCATCACAGCCGCTTGTCACATTTTTTTTAAATGACTGCTTTCACACGGAAATAAAAAAAGATTACCATCACATGAGAATAGGATCAACCTGTAATTTTACTTTACTTTACACTTTAAGCCCAGCAGTCATAGTGGTACTAAAATCATGATCTAATACCCAGAAAGGTTCGCGAATAAAGCAGCTTAACTTCTTTAGAATAATTCAAGGTGAAGATGCAGGCATGAAAATGTGGTCCATTGTCCAAGTACATTGCGTTACACCACCATGACTAGGCCCTGAGGACAAAAGATTCATCATAGTCCTGCATATATTAGGTAACAAGTTTACAATGATTTATTGACTTAATATCTGGATGTGATTACAGCAAAGGAGCAGATTGGAGTCATGCATGGCTGGTTTTGGATTAGAGGCTGAGATGAGCGACACTATACTTGCCCGAGTGTGTATACATGTGCTCGTTTTTGAGTTAGTGTGTGTTTGTGTGTGTGTTGTGTTCACAAATCATGGGTGTGCAGTGTATTCAACATAGCACAGTGTTGGTATGCTAATGCCGCAACAGCGAGCTGTCCCTAAGGGTCAAATCATCTCTTATTCAGATCCTGGTTCAGCCATAGGCACTACTTAACAGACCTGCCTGTGCTGCTCTGTGTGACTACACAGCGTTGTGTGTGTGTGTGTATATGTGTCTGTGTGTGTTCACTGTTTGAGTTTTTTGGCTGTTGTGTGTGTTTGATCTGTTTCCTGTCACACAGAACGTGTATTAAAGAACCTTTGTTAGAAAAACGTAGAAACTGTCACACATACCCCAGCTTTCCTTTCTTGTTGCTCGTTCCATGTCTTCAGTACTGTTTTGTTGGTCGGTCAGTAGATGGTCAGTCCACACCACCATCTCCTAGAACGTAAGGTGCAGCGTTGCCTTTAGTGGCTTCTAGGAATCGCTCAGTCTCTCAATTTTGTTTTTTTACTCTGCCTCTCATTCTTTCCCTTGCTGTGTCTTTCTTAGTTGTGTGGTGGGTATAACGGTTTTACAGTGCTGTACTATGAGACCACATGCCAGAGGAGTTTCATACAGCTACAAAGTGAAGACGACAGGAAGCTACTCCATAATTCATAGCCAGAAGGACAAACATCTGCTGTCATTTTTTACCTTTAGCAATTGTCTCCTTACCAGTGCTTTTTTTTTTTTTTTTAAACACCTTTTCAGCTGGGTCTAGGGTGTGTTTTGCCTTGAGGCATGTCGACATATCTAACTCACTGGCAAATGATATTACTGACCAAAAACTGCACAGCCATTTGAAGTGTGCCTTTCACAATGTCACTCAATTATAGTTAATCTGCATATCTGTGTACCAGTTACAGCACCCACTTTGACTGGTTTAAAACCTTTTTACTACATAATATACAAAATGTCAGAAAATCTTATGTTTTAAACAGGTTTTGTTCTTTTGTTCTTTATGTTTACAAAACTGATAAAGAATCAAGTTTAGTCTACAAGATAATGCTTGTTGAAGCCTTACAATATCATCTTCTCTCCATGTTAGAGCTATAATGGTGTTATGTTGACTATTATTCTTTAAAGTACACTTTCAAAACTATACACTGAATCATTAAAACTAAGACGGTTAGGAATTCACTTTCTTGGGAAGCTTAAAATATCATTAGTTTTCACTTTGATAACCTGCTCCTCTTATAAAACAACTCTCATTATGGTTGAGATACTTCGCTCGAAGCTGAACACAAGTAATTTGGTCCCCAGAGCATATGATGCATCCATGTTGTGACTGCTTTTCCATATGACAGATATGCCAAAGTGTTAACAGAGTAAATTTACCTAAACCATAGTAAGAGCCTGTTGTGTGGCTCCAGCACTGTGGCTGTTGTTGCCTGAATGTTGACAGATGGCTGGCGTTGGACAGAAACACGACGATGCTGATCAGTTCAGCCGCGTGGTGCTCACAAAAAATAAACTTATTACGGTAATACTGTTTATCTTTGTCAGGATAAAAGGTAGAGAGGGAGAGAGAGAGAGAGAGAAAGAGTGTCTGTGTGTATGTGTGTGTGTGAGAGAGAGAAGCATAAAAGAAAAGTGTGTAAAGAATATAGCTTTCACAATATTCCTGTGTGCCACAAGAGTGAAGCAGGAATTTTACCACTGATGACACACTCATACAGTCCTGTTGTGCACACTGACCTGCACAACCAGACAGACACAAACACATATGGTATCACAGAAGCAGTGATCCAGTCGGCCACGTCTATTTATTTGGATGAGATTATTTTCAAGGGCTTGCGCACACATTGATATAATCTGGAATGCTTAATTGAAAATATTCATGCACATTATTTAATTAATTCTGTGTTCATTATCAGAAGTTCTCAGTAGTTTTCCTCACTGCTTTTTTACTAAGGAAAACTTTTAAATGTTACTTTTGTGATAAACTAATGTTCTCATGTGACATGCCAAAGGCAGAATGAGCAGAATTTTCCTGAAAACACACATTATAGACTCATACAAAAATAATCTCTTTCAATCAACACTCATTACTCACTGGAACTGTATGGTGATGTTTGTATCTGCTAAAACCCTACCTAGAAAGTCACCGTGTTTATGTTTGAGAAAATATCTAAAACCAAAAATGAAAAATTAGACATTTAGACAACTGAATTTCTCGACCTCATAATTCTTATGTAACTGACACACTTCTTTTCCTGCGTATTACCTTGTTGAATGTGTGACCAAGCAAATATTCACGGGGAGGAATGTACTGCTAACAATATGCATGTACCTGCAAATGTCACTTCAGTTTGGTTAGATGCTGTGTGGTCTTTACTCTTCAGTACCACTAACAACATGCTGTCTGCCCGTGACAGACAGACTACAGCCCAAGTTTGTTTGCACAGGCTCTCTGCTCAGCATAGCCTGCCAGCGGCTGAGAGGAAAAAGACAATTTCTAAAATTTCCCCAAAGATCTTTTTCCCCTTTGACAATAAAAAACAATAAATTTAACCCTGACATTATTTTTGACAGCAAAATGGGGATGAATAAATATGATTTAAGTTTGCCTACCAACTCTTTATTGTGTGAAGGTTATTCTTCATATTTTAAATGCCACGACACAGCAAAGAGTGTTATAAATTAATGAAGTACCTAATAATCGGTTATTAAGAAAATGTCACATACTGTAAAATTTTACAGTATTTGAGCTGATAATACTTTGTTTGAGAAACAGTGACCTATAAAATGCTACAGTCCAGGAAGCATATTGCACTGCATATTGCATTTCTGTCACTCTGCAGATAGAAGAAATAGCTCCTTACCAAACTGAATGTACAGTGGGGAAAAACATGGTGTATTTGTTTGACCAACTATTAAAAAAAAATTGTCCATCAAAACACAGAGAGCATCCATGAACTTGTTTGAACACATTGTTTTCCTGCTTCTTCTCAAAGGTTTGTAGATTGTTTTACTGTTTCTTAATTACTGAAATGCAAAACACATTGGCATTAGCTACAGTAATTTCCAAAACCCTCAGTATCTCATATTCTCAGACACACAAGTATCAGGGCTGCAGCACCAAAAACTTTCTGTTTTGTTATTTGGGATTTATCTGTCATCCTTTTTACTATATCAAACTCATATTTTCCATAATGAAATAAACAAAACATGCATCATGCTTCTGGTAAATGTACCTTAGAAATATTAAAACTACTCAATTGAAACAGTGCCTATCTGCAGAATTTTGCATCTCAAATAGGCAATGGCAGTTCATCCAAATATTTGATACTTTGTGTAGTCCATAGGTGGTAGCAGACAGATGTTCATGATTGTGATTTGACTGAAAGAAGAAGTGGCTTTATGAAGTATGTGTAGCGAAAGAGTTAGTCAAACTGACATAAATTGAAGGAATTGTGAAGTGTGGCACCATTGTCAGTGGTGCATTTAAATGAATCAGTCATATCAGACCTACGAAGCATCATTAACTCCCAAGAAGAGATTTAGTCCATAAATTCTGCCAAACATATTTTATTTAAAGTGTTTTTTAAGGAGTGTAATGACTAATTGGTTGGGTTGAAATGTGTCCATGGTGCCCATCTGCAAAGACATGCAAATTAGATTGGATACGTGACCCTTCAAGCGAAACGGAATATCCCAGTCAAAACAACATTAACCTCTGTGCTACTAGTTCAAGGTGTCAGCTCTGCCAAAGCAGGAACCATATTCTAAGATTGACGTGATATAATAATTTTATTTCTCAGCAACCTATCTGATAATTGCTTGCCTGGAAAAAAACAAACCAATGCATGGGCTGAATTTTGAAGCGTAACTTTTACTGAAAAATCCACCATAGTGTTTTGACATACTTTTATCTTCCTCTGTTCTCTGACCCCAACTACTTCTTTCTTTGCAGTGCTCTTTGGTCAATTCGTGGTATTCCAGACTTTGACCACTGATGTGGTTGAGCTCTTTGATGGATCGTCCACAGATTCACCCCTTCTGTCCTCCATATATGGATCTCACTCAGGTAAAAACATTAATATGCAGCCCTTAAGCGTAGTGTCTTATTTTATTTATGTTACTAGCTCAGGTGTGAATAGTTCTGTCAAGCACAACATTTTGCACTGCAGAAAAGATAGCTAACCCATTTCTCAGTTCAGTTCAGATCAGATAACTGTTTTTTCCCAGACAAATTAAAATCCTTGCTTCCTATATGCTGCCAAGGATAAAGATTATTTTCCCTTTCTACATTTCTAATGATGATGCATAATACATTATAACTACAACTGAAAAAAGTTCTGAAATCCCAGAAATGGCAAAAGCAAACATATAGATTTGCACTATATATATATATACATATATATATGTATATATATATATTGCTATTTCTGGCTCCAGTACTGAATAGATCTGATCCGACCATAAGTGTAAATCAAATTATAAATTGCCTATAAGACACATTACACAGAAGTGAATCAATGACCAATGTTTTTCTTTCTTTGTTCCAATTAATTTAAACTTAATAAGGTCATGTTCAAAATTTGTCAATTATTTGTTACTTGTTTGTATGTTGTTTCCTGGCAGGTGTAAACACAATCATTCAAAAGGGCTCATAATGTCTCTTTTGATTTTTGTAATTTAGGGGAGACACTCCCTTTGAGTTCAGGGAACAAGATAACGCTCAAGTTTACCGCAAATGGAACAGAAACAGCCAAAGGATTTCATTTTGTTTACCAAGGTAAGACTACATTTTCTGGTACGTTTCCAGAATTTTGATGCGAAAGCTGTTGTTGTGCATAGAGTGCATTTGCTTGCGTTTGAAAAAGAGATACTTTAGCCTTGCATTCATCACATAAAGTACTGTTCAGCAGAGTGCCATTGGCTGTGGCCAGGCATGACTGAGCAGAGCATGATGATGGAGTCAAGCAGCCTACCCTGGCACAGCAGATGAGAGTGACTAATGATGTGCAAGGAGATTAACAAGGGCTTTACCATTTCTCTCTGCTTTCTTTGTCTTGCCATCTCTCCTGCTCCCTGTTGTCTTTCTCCCTACCACACCCACAACCACTGTTTGTCTTTGTCTCTCTCCCTCTCACACTCGCTTCCTCCCCTCTTTTTCCTAGCTGTCCCCAGGACAAGTGCCATTCAGTGTAGTTCAGTCCCCGAGCCCCGGTTTGGGAAGCGAATAGGGAACGACTTTGGCATCGGCATGGTGGTACTGTTTGAATGCAATCCAGGCTACACGCTGCACGGCTCCAACGCCATCAGGTGTGAGGCCGTGCCCAATGCCCTGGCCCAGTGGAACGGCACTGTGCCCACATGTGTTGGTAAGTGTCCTCCTCCTCCAACCCTCATCTCTCCCCCTGCACACACACACACACACACACACACACACACACAGATTCACAAAGATGGAGCAGGTGCACAAAAACGGTTGGTGTCTGTTTTTTCTAGTCATTACTTATCTTAATGTCTGTCACCCATTGCAAAGCCTCCATCTATCTCTGGTCTTGATAGCTCAGACAGGAAGAAAGTGGCAAGGACAAAAAGAAAAACAAAGTGTCATAGAAACTGTCTACCCAGATGAGGGATTTGGGTTCCTGCGCCTTGTCAGACTAATGGGAAAATAAATAGCAGTGTAAAGTTAATATGTCCAGCAGCAACAACCACTACTTTTCTAATTCATTACATGCACTCATGTAACAGTTAATTATCTCATGCTTTTGAGTCCAGACAATAGAAGGTTTCTCTAATATACTTTCATCACATATGTAAGTGAGGCATAGTAAAGCCTTACTCTCATGATGCATTATGCAGGCATCATAATGGTATATTATGCAAATATACACTTTCTAATTTCTAGTTTATCACAATTCACATTGTACAATCCAATAATAGCATGAAGTTCATGTGTACAATACCCTGCAATAAAGCCGAGCTTTGTGAAACTAAGAATCATTTTTGATATTTTACTGTGCACACTTTACAGGGTTGAAGTGGCTAAAACGATATGAAAAAGAATTATCACCTGAATCTGCAGCTGCCCACGGCTTTACAAAGCTAACAAGTTTCAAGTCATTGTTTAACTGTTTTGCCCACAACTTTGCTGTAATACACGACTCTCATATTTAACTGCATCAGGCAGCTGTTTTCAGTAAAAAGTATTAAAAAGCCTCTGTAACACTACCTGCTGAGCACCGAACCAACAGACACAGTTAGTGACTACAGTAGGTATTGATCATATTGCGGCTTGTAGCAGCGACAGAGCCAGATATTTCCCTTAGGAAATAACTGACTCCTTTGCTGCTATAGAAATCTGCTGGTAGAAACCAAAAACAGAGCTAAAAGGGAGTAAATATTGAACTTACAATAACCAATTGGCCAGAAACATGAGTCCAAATGAATAATGATATGCCGTGATTGCTGAATGAGTAAATAGGCAACCGATTGCTGATGCGTTCAACATATCATCTTGTCAGCATTGTCTTCATTTTTATGCTGTCCCGTTCATTTGTTTTATGCTGGCACATAACGTTCTTATGCCACAGAAAAAAAGATCCGATTCACATACCTTGACTTCACATGGTGTTGCCCAAGCATATACAGGAGGACATGGACTTGGTCTGACAAAGACACCCACATGTCTACCTTGTGAAGATAAAGAGCTACACATGAGGTTGGGAGAAACCTATTTAAGTCGGGCCTTGTGCCAGCCAGCAAACAGTCCCAGCCGGTGAGTGTGAGAGATTTCAAGCCAGGGTTCATTCGAGTTTACTGCCAAGTGGTAAGGGAATAGCAGTGGCACGCGTGGTTCCATTTTAAACAAAGTGATTTTTATCTGGAGATTGAATCTGGCTGCAGTATCTCCCCCAGCGGCAGCTTACTCGTCCAGAATAGTAGATATAGTTTCATGGGAGCGTCAACAAAAACACTGTGCTCAATTACTCGAGCGCTCTTTATGGGACATGACGCCACTCTCCTGTAAGGTACCTGCTTGTCCAGCTGTGATTGTCCTGGCACGTCATGCAACACTTGTTTTGCTTTTCTATTTCATAAATACAAAGCTGCTGAATTAAGTCTTTGCTGTTGAGTTGCACTAGCACAACGTTTTATTGTGATTCAATTAGCCTCGCTTGAATGGATGCATAATGTTTGGCTGGCCTTTTTATGGAATTTTATGGAAGTTGACTTGAATAAATAGATGTTTTTGTTTGTTTCTAGATGGAGTTTGGCATAAAGTCCTTTACAGTGAGCTTTTAAAAATTATGTAATGTAATGATCTCAACATCATGTGTGATGTCTTTAAACATCTGCTTATGAGACCATTAAAATATGCAAGTAAATTAAGGTTTTTTACGGGTTATGATAAAAGTAAAGTGAAGGTAAATATAGAGGAGCACCATTTTCTGTCGGTCTGCTTCCTGCCTAACTGAGGCAAGGCTGAATCATACACAAAAACTAACCCATTTCTGATTGCAGAAAATCATGAGTGTCTAATATTACATAAGCTTACAGACTGCCATGATTCAGTATGCCCACACCATGGAATTCACTGTTGACTGAAACACTTTCTCAAAAGTGTCAACAAGTAAACAGTGTTGCACTGAGCTTGTTTTTAAACACTGGATTCCTGTTTTGAAATAGCCTCCCAAGACCAATTATAGTGTCTCAGTCCGGGGCTGTGTGCTGAGGCTGGGCCAGAGTTCCTCCAAGGAGTAAGATGAGCTGCTGGGGTCGTGCTACTTTTTGGAAGTTTAGTTAGTTATTGTAATGAGTTTGACTAACAGTATATTTTTTAGCACTTAATTTAAGCAGTATAGATTCTACAGCAGCATATTTAATTTGAATTAAAAAAAAAACCAGTCCCTTCAAAATTCAAGACCACACTTTAAAAGCAATTTGTGTCTTGTAAATAGTTTTTTTTGTCATTATACTGTGATTATGATCTATTTTTCTCGCTATCCAATATTCTCCATAATGACTTTGACCAGCTATCTAATGTCAGTCATTTCTTTTAGTCTACCAAAAACAAAATGATAATAATAATTTGTCCTGAGAATGAGAACAGCAACATTTTCTCCAAACTGACTTCCAATTTAACTGTCCTACACAGTTCTAGGAGGGCCGAGGTTGTCACAGTTGTTTTTGCTGTCCTTCTTGAAGCAAACTAACCTTGGAAAATTGGCAGGGGTGTCCGCTTTGGTGCTTAATTATTCTAAGAAAGCTTTAGGTTTGCATTTTGAGAGAGGTGTGAATCTCTGCGGCTAATAATAAAGATAACAGATAAGATAGCAGAAACTTTATGGGATATGATTGCTGTATATAATTCAAAAACTTCAAACTTTATTTTGTCAGTATGTTTTTTACGTACACCGAAATTCTTTCTCTGCATTTAACTCATCACTGATTGAAACACACACATGCAACATGCAGTGACACACACAGGAGCAATGAGCTGCCATTGTCAGGCACCCTGGGAGCAATTGGGGGTTAAGTGCCTTGCTCAAGGGCACAACAGCCAACCACACCCACCACCACAGTTTTTCCTGCCAGTCCAGGGTGGAATCGAACCGGCGACCCTCCAGTCACAAGCTGCTTTCAAAACCTCTAGGCTGCCCCCATATACATATACATATACACATAGTTTACATGTATCAGAGAGCTAACAAAACTGACAAAAGGCAATTTTGAGTTGCAAGCAAACAACTATAAGAAGCCATTTAGGAATATACACCATGTATATTAAGTAGTGTGTGTGTTGTTAGACATCTATGCTGTACACCCAGGTTTTTGATATCTAGATTAAAACACTTCTAATTAAAAGTTGCTGTGAATTCCCTGCGTATGAGATGGTGCTAAATGGTGTCTCATAATGTGTGTAGTCCCCACGCTCATCTACCTGCGGTAACTCTGACATATGAGCCTGCCACCGACTGAGATGGCTGTGGAGCATTCATGCTTTTATGAGTGTCATGATTTCTAATCTTGCTCGACCAATTACATTAACTGACAGCTCAGGGGACTCCAAGGAGCCGTTAAGTTGCACTGGACTACTGAGTCTTTACCTGGAATGAGTCTGAAGCCTGTTGTCAAGAGCCTGGTCTTGTGCTAGAAGAATTGAAGTTTTATTAAGCAGAATGTTAAACCATGATATTTAGTGTATAGGGGACACTTACCTTCAAAGAAACTTAACCATTGTCCACAGGATAAGACATTCTGACTACAGTACTCTAGATTTCATCAGCATATATCTTGAGTTTTTTTTTTCTTTTGCAGTGCAGAATTCCAAAAAGTCACACATGCTGTTCTCTTTTTGATGGAGGAGTTAATTGATTTCAGTACTATACTGTGCATGTAATATGTGTTAGCTGAATATGACGTTACTGTGGTAGGAATTATATGAAAGTGTGATTGCTCCACTCTGATTGCTATGAGGTACAGTATAGAAGTCATTTTCTCTTTTGTGTCATTCAGAGCGAAAGGAACAGAATGGTCTCTTTGGCACAATTCCCTACTGATGTGTGGGAGGGTAGATATTACCTGTAAAATATTGATGTGTTTGAAGTAGTGGCAAGCTGACAGCTAAAAGTGTATTTTTTTTCTGCTTTAATGTCAGCCATTTTCTTCCCGTTGTGTTAAGTAGTATATTTTTTTCCTCTTGTTTTCTGTGACTCCCCTTTCACATCGAATCCTCCTATGGTTGATGGATATCGGGAAGTGTAATTATCATTGACCTGTACAGGGTAAACCCTTGTCCTTGACAAATAACATCTGGTTCTTTATTGTGAGAACATGTTGTGCCCTGGGTGACAGCTTTGCTCATGGTTCTACAGGAAATCTGTTTGACACAAGTGTTAGGTAACCTTGAACAGCAAAGGACTGATTGCACTTAAATGGTTGTGTATAAGTTCTGCTACTCTCATGTGCAGCATCACTTTTTTCTGCATCCAGAGTGAAGGAAGAAAAGGAATGATGTAGTTGGTACATTTTAGTCACTGGGCTTGGATATAAACTTATATATAATTTCTTTTTGTAATATGGAGTATCTGTCATTCATTTGAAATGTGTGTGATGTCCTAACAGATGTCTGACAAACACATTTCAGCTGGTGACAGCAGAACAATGCATCTCAACAGAGCGAAGCAACATTTAAAAGGCAAAGACACTTTTGAATTCGACTCCCCTTCTTATGTAAAAGATCTTGCTGAACAAAATGTCATCAGTCTCATAAGTCTTGGCTTGCTTCTGTATTAGCCAAGAACTACATTTCAAATGGAAGGAAATGCATTTTGTTCTGTGCTTTGCTGTGGGTGATAATCTAAAAGATGCTGGTCTTCATGGCTGAGTTACCACAATCCTTAATGAACAAAGAGAGGGGCCAAGAGCTGCATAGGACAAAGCTGGCTGTGTATGAGGCCATTTGGCACTCGTCTTAAAAAACAGTAAAGAAATTGTGGCTGTTGTTGCCCTTTTTTATCCGTGCTCAAATACATTATATTGCCTGACATTGTCAGCACAACTTGGCCAGTGTCTCCAATTCAACATTAATCTTAGAGCTGAGAGCTTTGATAAATATGTTACTTGTGGCACTGGTGGAAGGTGCATTTTGAGAGGAATATACTGTATGTTTGTCTTTATCATGAATCTTTTCTTAGGGTCCATATAATTATGCCATATGAAGTAATTTCGATTATGCATTAGTAGTTATTCATGGGTGTTATGATTCTTTTGAATACTTGACAGTTTGCTATTTCCCCACTGTGACCCCTGACTGACTCTCTCTGTCTCTCTTTTTCACTCACTTTCTCGTTCTCTTGTCCTTTGTTTAGTTCCCTGTGGTGGAGTCTTAGCTGACCGCAGAGGCACTATCCTCTCTCCTGGATACCCAGAGCCGTATGCCAACTATTTGAACTGTGCCTGGAAAATCTCTGTTCCTGAGGGAGCCGGCATCCAAGTGAGAGGACACAGATGTTGATCTCAGAGCCATAATGCTGGATGAGAGCTTAAAAGATATTTTTGTGGTGTTTCATTTTTATACATGGTCTGATTATTAAACATAATAATTGCTTCATTTGTTTTCTGTTTTTTATTTGTGTATTTTCCCTGTTTTAGTTTTTTTGTTTGAATTAAGGTGTTTTTCTCTTTCAGATTCAAGTTGTGACCTTTGCCACAGAACACAACTGGGACTCGCTGGATTTCTTTGATGGAGTTGATGGCAATGCTCCAAGGCTTGGTAGCTACTCAGGTAAAACTGATACAACGGAATTTTAGTTGTCAGCTCGCACCTGAATTTTAATCAGACATCGCAAGACCCCAGCAGAAGACAGATGTGGTGATGGAGCTGATGACATTTGGCATGTCCTTTGAGAATGTTGTCTAAAAACCAGTTAAAGAAGTCAAGGAAAAAAAAAATCCCTCCTTCACAAAATATTCCTGTCTCTGCATTAGAGATCTTCATAAGCTCTCAGATTTTACAAATGTAGTGTTGCCTTTCAGTTCACGATAGTGAAAATGGTGCTTTTGCCACATGGTAATGCTTGTGTAGCGTTCATGATGTCTGCCCCTATATCGGCTATCAATTTCTTGAGACTAGGTGTCAAATTTGTCAAGTGGTGCATATCGCATTTTGGAGTAAACCTCGTTACATATTATAATATCTCCACAGTAGTAGCTCTCACTGTGCAGAGCAGCGTGCAGTGTGAAAAGGCTAAGGCATTTTAAATGGATAACAGTCAATTTAATCTTGGGCTAAACTGATGAAAGCAATTATGAATATATGCATAAGACACACGACTGGAAGACATGAAATGTTTCCAAACCCCACAGTGCCACACATACAGAATATTCTCTTGTGCAAATTCACAGTTAGCATTATCAGAGTCATGGGCTTGAGTTTGCAGGTCTGAATGAAGGTCCAAAGAAGGTGTGTTGAACATGATCTACACCTGAAAATGTGACTTTGAGACATTAGTAAACACAATTTAGTCAGTCTGTTTACCGTGTTACTGTCTCTGTCCAAAAATTCACACAATTTCCCTGCTGGCTTATGTTAAAATCTGTTTATCACTGTAGTATCATTATCACCATTTATCAATGGATATATCTGTCTGACCAAATAAAGCTTTACATAAATAGCATCCTATCCATAAGGGACAGGCAGGTGGAAGAACAACACAAAATACATCTACTGCTTTTTTTTAGTTTTGATTTTCTATGAGATTGTGATTTGTTGCATTTTGGGAGGCACTTTGTATTTTAGTTTTGCAACACCGTATTTTCATTTGCACCTGTTGATAAATACAGCAACGCTAGTGTACCATGGTTATTGAAGTGAAAAAAAGGTGTCCAGACCCTATATTGTACTGGATATACATGGCCTTATCTCCTCTGTATGTTGTGTATAATACAGGTACAACAATTCCCCAACTGCTGAACAGCACATCCAACAACCTGTATTTGACCTTCCAGTCTGACATCAGTGTATCCGCCGCTGGCTTCCACTTGGAGTACACAGGTATGAGGAGAGACGGCTTGTCTGCCTGCCTGTCACTTTGTCTGCTGTCATTTTGTTTCTATGTGTCCATCTGGCCCCCAGCCTCCAGCTGTTGCACAGGGGTATAAGAAATAAGAGGGACTGTGGTCTCGGTGGCACAGTTGGACAGAGAAAGACATAGTGTGAGGGAGTGTGCGAACAGTGCTTGTGTTTTTTCTACCTCTTTATCTCTTCTAATTTTCAGTGTTTGTATCGGCTTTTCTGCATTGTATTCCCCTATGGGGTTTTTTTCAAGTCATCCCATTGCTTCAAGTTATTGGACCCACATCCTTTTCATTTCAGTAGTAAATATGCTCATCTCTCAGTGGGCTATTGGCTTAGGGGCATATTTACTAAAGAGTGTGCTAAACATTTACACTGCGCTAAAATTTAAGCAGTGTAGCCCCAGTGGAGCAACTGATTTACTAAGTCCTCCCATTCAGAAACAGCATAAATGAAAGTAGAGGTGCTGATCTGCAGATGATGCATGGAACTCTTCTGCATTTATTTAATACAGTCCTTTATTTAAAAAATTGCCAAAATTATTTAGATCTCACTTTCTCTTTGTCTCTTTTCATCTATTTTATTTATTGTTGTGTATTTTTGCTCTTTTTTTCACATCTCTAATGTTAGATGGGTTTTAAATGAATACTTCCTCTGTCTCTTCCTTAAATTTGTCTTTCTTGTTTGTTGTTCTTGTTTTGTAGCTGTCTGTCTTGTTGGTTACTTACCGCTCACCCACACATTAAAGCAGTTCGCGTCCTAAAATGTGTGACTATAGGCTGGTTGTTACTCAATTCCAAAGAAGTACATTAAGGACTGTAAAAAGAAAAGTAAATTACAACCACAGAGAAAGTAAGAGCGGAGAAGACATGAACTTCATAGGATAAAATATGTTATGGCACAGTAGAACAGAGGGACGTGGATGGAACAAACACAGGAAAGAACGGCTGTGATAAGAGCCCTGCTGACATAACCAACTGTGAGATCCCATACACAAAGAAACTAAACAATAACAAGTTTGGAATAAAATCCGTTGCGAAACAATCCAACAGTTACTTCCCACAAATGTGTTTGAAAGCAAAAGAAGCATAAAAAACGTTGCTGTCACTGAATCTGTCCTTCCTGTCAGTCGTGTCAGTCCATGAGCATCATACCACTGAACGACTTCACAGTCACGTCTCTCGCAGTCAGTGCTCCATTTCACAACGTCCTCCTCTTGCTCTAACTCACTCTGTAGCTATGTCTCTCTGCAGGCTCTTTCCTTTTTGCTGTAACCCCCCTCCTACCTCTGCTACCTACTGCTGAGAATCACTTTGGTGCCGTGTCTCGCAGTCAGTTCTTTCCTCTGTGTCTGTCTTACACTTTGCCACTGCTGCCCTGGTAAAGTGTCTTTTATTCTTTGTGTAAAGCCAAATTCCTTGCTGCTCTTTTCTGTTGTTATTCATATGTATTAGCTTGCCTGCCATATGGTTCCACTGTCTGTCTGTTGCCAAACATTTGTGATGTGTGATGAAGCCATGTTGCTTCTCTGTGGAACTGCTCAATTGTTTCTGTTTGTGTCGTTTGTTGCTTCACATTGTGTGATGTTAGTTTACTGCTTATAGGAGAGTACAGATTCTAATCTATTTGGGCAAATGATAACAATCCTTTATTCTGTCCTTCAGTTGTCTATCTTTGTATCTTATTTCCAGTCTGTGTTTGGCTTAAAACACCCTTTATTTTTCCCACACTCCAGTTTTTAGCTCCAAATTAATGCTCTGAAAGCTCGGTACAGTGGGAAGAAAAAGGCAAGAGGGATTGGCACAGACCCAGCCAGTAAACCATCTGTTTTAAAATGTTTCCTTTGAGTTATTGTTGCAGTCTGCTGAGACCAGTCATAGAAATCCTGTATACCCCTGTCACTACAACTTCATAAGATCCAATTGTTTAACCGGCCCTCCTAAGGCAGACGCTATGCTATATCTGAAAGCAAAATTGGCATGTTCTCAGAGGCAATATGGTGGTTTGTATCCCAAATAAAGTCCCACACTGGACTTCCGTTGTCACAGTCTACAGAGGCCTATATTATTCCATGTGAGCTCATGTAGTGATTGTCACTACAAAATGAATCAATTCTAGACAAGCTGGAAAGAAATTCATCCCCCACTTTTCAGTAAAGCTTTATTTATATTATGCTTTTTAAAACACACTGTACCAAAGTGCCTCACAAACACACATGAAAAATACAGTTGAATAAAATGAAATGAAGTAAACATAAATTATACCAAAACATGGATGGAGATCTATAAAAAGGCTTGCCAATAAAGATTTCTAGAGGCCACTTATTCTTTTTATTTTTATTCTTACTAACCTCAGTCTCTAACTAGACTTGGTTGACAAAGGGTTCTTTAAGAAGTGGCCAGACGTGGGAAATTTTAAAATAGTCGGGTACAGACACAGATATTTGAGAGAATAGCAGCAGCAAGGGATCATGTCCAGCATGCTGTGGTAAAGGCATAGTAAATATTAATAGACTTCATTTGAGTATTAAAAAAGTAAATATAGTTTGGATATTAAAATAATAAGAAATGAAATTCAGGTAGTGACAACACTAGTCACTACCTGTACTTAATCACTTTAAACTTAATAATAAAGCAAAAAGGTTTAGCATATTCTGACTGTACTTACTTATTCAGCAGTAAACCATACTGCAGCTGCGCAGCAGGAATTTACATTGCACTTCACTGTAAAATGGCTGCCTTTTGGTCTTTCCCACAAATGTCATTCGCTATCAGTTCTTAGGCCTTTCATTTCACTCTAGTGCATATCCATCGAAATTGTCACATCCATCTGGATGCAGGTCTCTTTATTTTCTCTGGCATCTCTTGTATTTGGTTTGCACCAGTTTTGGAGGATCGCCACGGGTGAAAACATGTTTATTCACACCAAGAAACAACACTAGAGAATACAAATTTGGTGGTATTTTTGTCTCTGTAATTTATGCCTGCTCAGACTACATGTCTGTGAAGATTCTCATTCCTCAGACCACCAGTCCACCAGTCCTCTTTTCATGAAGGCAAGTATGAACAGCAATTTTTGTATCTTTAGTTTGCAGATGTTTTTACATAGACCTCTCCAAAATAACAAAAAAAAAACAGCTTCACTAATTTGTGTATACATTTTTTGCTATTACAGATAAAATTCAAAAACCAATTGCAAACCAAAATATAATTTCAATGCGCTGCAGAAGAGTCTGTACAGGGTTTGTTTAATAAGCCATTCTTACTAATGATGCCACCCATAGCTGATTATAGAATCTGTAGGTTCCTTCCCATTCAATTATAGACATCAGCAACAGGAAAGAATTTGAGTTCCAATGGCAGTGTCTGTTTCTTGGAATTTCTTGCAGGTAGTTATGAACAGGTTCAATAGCATGTGAATATTAATTATGTTATCTGCAAACAACACTGTGTCTAATAAATCTGACTTAACACATTTCTTACTTTGAGAATGCACACACCATGTGTATATGTGTATTAGAATAAAATTATATCACATGTCTCTAGTACACTGTGTTTTATTCATCAGATATTTTCAGATATGTTGTATCATCAGGCTGGTGTCAGAGACTGTTTCCAATCTTGGACAACATTCATTCATGTGATGGATATATCACCATAGATAACATATATACAAAACATTACAATAATCATTTTCTTCAACAATGCTATTTACAAAATATTTTTGCCCTTCGTTGGTACAAAAACTGCTAGAAAATATCTATGACCATAGAGAAGTAAAGAGAGTATGACATGACAATCAACCTTTTATAGTATTCTCTTATACTAAATGTCCATTTTTCAGTGCAAAATATTCTGCATTTGTCCAACCTAATTATTCAGACTTCTCTTTGAAAACACATTGTACACCACTGATGATTATAAATAACTCAAATTAATTTTCAAGTCCATCTGTGTTTGAATTTAACAAATCCATCAAAGAACTGCATTTCCAATAGTTTTCAAAGGAATCCTGTTAATGAAGAACAAATATAATCCTATAAATGCTACAGAAATGGCCTCAAGTTTAATTTCTCATTTGACTGTCTCTGGCTTAAAGTGCCCGCTTTAGAAATCCAGAATGACTCCCTCTACTCCAAATCTCCCTCTCTCTTTGACAAACATTTCTTCTCAGTTCCCATATATTTCAGGAAAGAGACTGAATCATACTTTCATGGTGTGGTGTTCTTTGTTTTATTTTCTTTTGATGTTTTTCATGCATATCTTTTCCCACAAGGTTATGTTGTCTAGTTGGGTTGTCACACTGTGCACAGTCCCTGCATTTGTAGTTTCCATCAGTGATCGGTATAATTACAGTCTGTGAAGATTTTTGTTTCGGTGGTCATATTCAGAGTTTACCAATTTGTCCCTCACATTATTTCCTCTCTGTTTTGTTTTGAATATTACTCTTGGCTTCACATTAGACAGGTGGGTGCACAGCAGGAATCATCAAGTTACGTTTAAACATATCTCTACTCCTGACCAGCTGCTTCTAAAAGGATGAAAGGAGTTAATGTGATTAATTACTTTTTTGATGCAGCAGTAGTTTGGCTGCACCAAGACGAGGTGGCTTTTGTGCCTTTGGCCATGAGAGTTTCAAAAAAACATGTTACATTTGCAATCCTGAGTGGCAGTACTTGTGCCAGGTTCAGGAAATCTGAAACTGTCAGTTTGTTATTATGATTGACATAAATGTCATGAAGGTAAAATTAAGTGTGTTTGCTAATTAATATGTTCCTGTTATTGGTACAGATCACCTAATTATTGAATTCGTTTATTTAATTTATTTATGAAGGTAGCAAAATTATATATATATATATATATATATATATATATATATATATATATATATATATATAGATGTTGATATGGTTAAGGATGATAATGTTTATGATAAGCATAAAGAGGATGATCATGATATTTGGATAATTAATACTGAGATAAAGTTGAGATAATGTTGATCCTGGAAATTCAAATTAGATCAAGATTTTCTGCTCTGCTTATATAGAATTAATCATTTATTTTAATTTATTTTAATTCTCATATTAAATTAAAGACCTCAGCTACATGCAGATTGTAACTGGTGACATGGCATCCTGATAAAAATCAGAATCAGAATCAACAGTGCATGTCAAAATGTGTATTTTGCAGCACCCCTTCTGGGGCGTAACTGGAGTCAGTGCCGTATGTTAGTTGGCGCCCACTTTTAACCTAACCAGAGTACACAGGTCTGTTAGAGCCCAGTTAAGATCTGGTATGCTGCCACTGGCTGTTAAAACTGGACCTTTACTTTGACTTTTTTTTATTGAATATCACTGACAAGGTTATGTATGATTCATTTGCTAAATTTGTTTTTGCTACGTGTGACAATGTGTGGACACACATTTAGACATGTTGTTTTCTTCCTGTACATAAAGCAAGCAGTTATCTGTCTATCCTGTATTAAAGCATTTCACTATTCATATATTCATCCATTTTCATTCTTGGAACCAGCGTTAGAGTAAATGAGAATGCACTAATTTTTGAAAAGGTATTGTTTCCAATTGTGAGGACTCATGATATTTTCATGAAACTGCATTGCACTTTGATGTCAAACTTGCCTTATGGCATCCTTTCACTATAGCAGCAAACACTGCTTTCATGAATTGCGTCACCAAATCTCCTTGAAATCAATTAAAAAAAAAATTCAGTATTTTTAAACCCACATATGACAAAACTTCACAGCTTCAAAGAATCCACCCACTCCCCACTCTACAGTAGCTTTTCTTTAGTTGCTGTATCGATGACTGATCTCATATTGCTTCCTGCTCTGTGTAGGTTGCTGTCTCCTCCCACTCAAATATCCTCTGTAGTTTTTACTAGATGCTTAGTGGAGTCACCACTCCCACCATTCAGAGCTCTGAAGAGTTGCCTATACATTGTTCTTTTCTGACCATATTTGCTGCCATACTTACGTTCATGCGCCCACTTACTTATTTGAAACTTTAAGTGGGCTCCTGTGTGAGTGTTTGTTCTTTGTTGAGTGCTATGTGTTATCTGTGCCTACACATAGGTGAAAATATGTGTTTCTTTTATTGTTACCGTGTCCGAATGTCCTCCTTCTTCCCATTACCTCTCACCCTACAGCCTGCTTACTAATTATGCATCAATGAGAAAAAAAACCTGCATGAATATAAATTATGTGCTTTTCAAATTACAAAAATACCCTTTCTTTCATTTCATGTGTACTAATACTGCAGCCGATTTTAATGCAGTTTATGCATTCAAATAAGCATTCAAACAACCTACAGACAGATGACTCATGTCAGCTGTAAAACGTACAAAATAAGCTATTACAGTGCTACTTTTCACTGAGTAATGGGTGTATCAGTAATGCAAAATGTGTAAAATGTGAAATGTGTTCTTCACTGCCAGCAGATCAGAGTCTATTTATATAGTTACTTCTATGATATGCGAAACTGAAACTTGACTAAATTTAAATTTTAAAGTGAACATAGCTTGAATTGACCCCAATACCTTACATTCATATAGCCCAAAGCTGGAATCACCATTGCTTTTCAGCCAGTTGAGCACAGTATCAGGTCCCTCAGTACCTGGCAAGTGGCACTGTAATCACTTTGTTCCAATGAAGCTCAATGCTTCTGTCAAGCAATACTTCAGGGATTGCTTTGTAATTTCACAGTGATTGCCTCAGATCACAGTCAGAAGGATTTTGCGATTACAGCCACCAGTAGAATAGCTTTGTGACTTGTCCCAGTTTGTAAACGTTATGATGAGGGAAAGAAAAAAAAAAAAGACTTACTCAGTTATTATGCAATTACAGTAGGCCTACAAGAGCATTAAAATGGGACACTGTGTAATTACATGTTTTTAATTGAATTATTTGCTTTCCTCCATATGTAATTGGTGATTAAATGTAAATGTTTTTGTCAAATATAAATGGATGTACATCAATGAAACTATATCAAAAGCACTGTGCAGTTTCAGCTTGTGATTCTACCTGTGTTGTGCAGAAGAATGATCGCTGTCTACACTTGTGTGTTGTGACTCTGTCCTAAGCAATAGGTTTGGATTCGTGCCCAGAGCCGCTGCCTCCCAGTAACGGACGAAAAGTGGGCGAACGGTACACGGTGGGCGATATGGTGTCCTTTCAGTGCGATCAAGGCTTCTCATTACAGGTAGGTGAAAGCCTGCAGTGCTGGTGAAGCAGATATTCAGCTCTCTTATGGTTTTGACATGTGAATCGTATCTACCTGCCTGGAATTACAATGTGAGGGAAGACCCCAAAGGATGAGTCTGACAAGGTAGCATTACTAACTACCTTTTCTATGACATTTTCTGTTTGTGTGAGGAAAGAAATGTGGGAATGCACAAGAGTGGGGAACTGTCCACATGTTTGTACTTGTATATTTATTTGATGCAAAGCGAGAGTGTATACTTTGCTCACTCGAGTGCATGTGTTTGTGTGTCTGTTACAAAGCAGCTTTAACTTCCTCCAATCTTCCCAGGGTAGATACTGTAGCTGTGCCATTTTGAGCTGTAGAGGCCTCCAATGCCACAGGCAATGAATTGTGTTAACAGTCGCCTCACTAATCCCGCAAAGATTTTTCTCCTCGGCTTGGGCATTGACTTCTTTTCACATTCTCGCCAGACCAACCAGCAACTTCTTACACACATCTTCAGGCTGAGTGTCTGAACACCAGAAACAGACTAGAGAACACTGTAGAAACAAGACCACAGATGTGGCTGAGTCTTTGCCTGTTTCAGGTTTGGCATTAGTGTATGTGCAGGCTGGAGAATGTTAATGTACATATATACCTTTCAAGCATCTTAGTCAAATTTTCAGCATGTTTTGTCCATCACTTTGAGGTTGTTTTTGTATCTAACGCTAAACAAGTCCGGAAGAAGGATGCTTGTCTTTTCTTGTTCTTTCAGGCTGCAACACATCTCTCTGTAGTCAGACCCCAGGTGGTTGTTGCCCAGCTAGCAGCAAGAGGTCCCTCTCCTGCTCCTGATACCATCAAATATTTACACGCAAAACCTTGAGTAGAGGATTTTGAGAAATTCAAAAATCTAACTGTTAACCAATTCCAAAGATCCACGGGACCGAGAGAAAATCTGCTGCGAGCACCTGTTTGCCTGTCTGTTTGATCTCTTGATGTTCCTTTTCTCCCGTTTTTATTATAGTATCTTGGAGGTGGTGAACATATTGTTTTTTTGTCTGTTTTCCTAAACAGGGTAATGCATATATTACCTGTATGCCTGGTCCTGTCAGAAGGTGGAATTATCCCGTACCTCTGTGTTTAGGTAATGTATTATTTTGACGTTGCCAGGGCACAGGAATTCAATGATGTTGATATTGCAAACAAAACAAAACCACATGTGGTGCATCAAACACAGCATCAGTCTCTTTCTTTTGTGAGTTGCCATTCATCTTTTCTCATTGACGTTTTCCCTGTTTATCTTTTCTTCTCCGTCTTCTCCCACACCAGTACTTACTCATACACAGCCACACAGAAAAATCAGTGACCCCCATAGAGGGCTTGTTATTGTATTAAGCAAAGCAATAATTTCGTTGTAAGATTGGAGCCAGGGATGATGGGTGGGTGTGGAGGGCTTGGAGGGAAGGGATTATGAATTTTCTACCTTCCCCTTCGGTTAAAAATCAATAAGGCTTACCACCATCTCAGTGTGTCGTTTGATTTCTGATATCCCTGATGAGAGTCTCTAGTCTCCTCAGCATTTCCTGTGATGTTGATTGTCACAGTGATAAATTCTAGAGATTACTGAAGAAGCACTACACTTTCTCTTTTGACAACCCACTTTTTCTGTTTCCCCTAATAACACATATATACACACACACACACACACACACTCTTACACTGCATATAAACACACAAGACACTCAATGCGCTCTTCATGTAAATGCTCTGTCCCTGTGGCTTTCACAGTTCACTGCAGACATAAATCCCAGCTTTACAGTTGACAGTCCTGTTCTTGGATGCGAGTGTTCCCTCGTTAGCTCAACTCATCGCTCGTTTACAGTACATACGCTCACCCCCTCACCCGAGTATCTGCAATCACTTTGTTGCTGATAAACTCACATCAAAGTGTTTGCTTGCCCTTGCACAAACATTCTAATAAGGACCTTTCCTCTACACTTCTCTTCCATTCCACATGCAAACAGGTCAAGCAAGCTTCCCCCACAGGCAGCGCAATTAAACCTGTGATAGTTTTCATCTTAGTCTGGCCTTGGTTCATAGTCCCCAAAGAAATGGCAGCAATACTCCTTGTGATTCCAGCTACGTGCCACATAAATAGGCCTTTTGGGGTTGGGATGGGGAAAAGAGGAGTGATTTACGCTTGGGTTTACTTTGATGCCTCTGGTGGCTGTACTTGTATTACACCTGGGTGTTTATGTAAGACTAGGATATGTGCCACAGGAGAGGGGGATGAGTGTAACCTTCACAGCAAGCTGAAGTGTTGTTTAACATACAGTAACAAAGAGGAGACGTGGGGTGTTCCAGGTGGGGGGCGGTGGAGGGGTGGGGGGGTGAAATAATCACTACCACCGCTGTGCAAAACTGTGTTGCTGCATGGAATATTGAATCCCTCATTTATTTTAATTTAAAGCATCACGAAAGAAAGGAATGTGCACAAGTGTGTTATCTTTTCATGCTTGCCCTCATGGAGCATTATCCACACAGTCAAGCAGAGATGTGCTTGCAGACATACACAAGCACAGACACGTAAGCACCCTTCCCCTCCACAACCCCCCAACCCAATCCTAAACTCATAAAGCCCACTCACATCACTTTATTTTCTCTCTCACCCACAAACAAGCCCCTCTCTCACAGTCCACAAGCACATGAGCATATCAAACACATGCTCATGAGCACACATGGCAAACAGCACATAAACAGCACTGCTACTCTTCCTTGTTTTAGTACACAAACACAACAATTACGCAGGGCTTGAAACCCACACATACAAAGACAAAATGCTCTTTGCCCTCCCTCCATATTCACCCCCCTAGTCATTGTTTTTCTTTGTTTTCCCATTGAGCCGTTCAGTGGAGAAGTGACATGTTTCTTCTCCTTGGTTCATCTCCCTCAGCTCAGTGTGGCGGCTCTATGACAGACTTCAGCGGCGTCATTCTCAGCCCCGGCTTCCCAGGGAATTACCAGAGCAGCCTGGACTGCAGCTGGAGAGTTCAGCTCCCGATTGGCTTCGGTCTGTCGCCCACCCCCTTCTTTTCTTCTTCTTCTCTCCTTCCTCTTCTCACCTTCCTTTTTTTCTTTTTTTGTTCTAAGAGCTCTGATGTCTTCTCTGCTGCTTTCTTGTGTTTCTGCATCATTGTGTTTAATTCTCTGGTGTGCTTTGCTATTCTGTGCTAATGTTATTGCTAGTTTGAGCATGCTTTTAGCGTGGAACTTTGAAATGATGTCCTACTAATACTTGAAAGCTTTACTTCATTCATATATTCTTTCTGCCTTTTAGGGATCCATCTGCAGTTTCTGAACTTCTCCACAGAGCCTGTTCATGACTATCTCGAGGTCCGCAGCGGGAGCCTGGAGACAGGAACAGTGATTGATCGGTTCAGTGGCCCTGTGGTGCCGAACTCTCTCTTTAGCACCACCCACGAGACCACTCTCTTCTTCCACAGTGACTACTCACAGAACAAGCCTGGCTTCCACATTGTCTATCAGGGTGAGGAGCAAAGATCGGTCCTCATGGTGAAGTTAAAATGGAATTTTATCATGGCAGTAGCTGAAAACTTGGTAGAACATTTGAGAGTTTGCTAATACTGTGAACACTTAAAAGAGCATCAGTCTGGTTAGATACCAACCAGGGACACAGATGCAAGGCAAACACTTTCACTTATTTTGTAATTTTACAAAAGAGTAAAGTATTAATAATAAACTGCACAATACAACAATTATTTAAGTTGGACTCCATTTTCTAAATGTTTTTTCTATCGAAAATTATTTTGGCCACAATAATGATGTTGTGAAAATATGCCATCATGATAGCCTTACTTCAACATTTTCTTGAAGAAAGAAAAATCACCAGACTCAGATTTTGCAGTTTATAGAGGTTTAAAGGGTCTCAAAGGATGGAAGATGTTTTAAACCAGTGAAAAGCATAGAATAATATCGGCAGTCTTGGCAATCCAAATGGATTTCACCAATGAGGCAAGATTAGCTGCTCCCAAACCAGGCTTTGGCTTTTTGAGGCCATCATAGGTGTTATATGGTATTATAATGGCATTCTTTTGTTATTTGCTTCCTGGAGTCTGTATTTCATAAATCTCCTACACATTTTTGTTTCTCATCCCAGCATATGAACTTCAAAGGTGTCCGGATCCACGACCGTTTCGTAACGGCATCGTGATCGGTCAAGACTACAGTGTGGGATTGACCATTTCCTTCGAGTGCCTTCCAGGTTACACTCTTCTTGGAGAGCCATCGCTCACATGTCTGCATGGAGTCAGCAGAAACTGGAATCACCCCATACCTCGCTGCGAAGGTGACCGGATAATGCTTTTTTTATGAACACAACAGGTGTTTTCCTGCCAGTCTTGTTCATCGTCCAAAAAAGCAGTGAAAAAACGCTATATATATGTATTTCCTCCAAAATACCCTACAATTGCAATGTAAATAAATTATATTTAGCAGTCCTGATATGCTTCTTCTTTGATATTTTTATGTCATATTTTTTTCCCAACATTGTGGGAAAAATATTTAAACAAAAGTATGCGAACAAATCCTTGAAAAAATCTTTCTTTTTCTTCTACTTTCTGATAAGCCGCCTAAAGTAAAGACGGAGCTGCTATTCCATCGCCATTACCAACTAAAAATAAGGTCTTTGAAGTTACTTTGAACAGAAGAATATAGTTCTTCAGTCTGCTTTTAGTCTTGTCCTCTATTCCAGCACATTAAAGCATGTGACTCACTCTTACCACCAACATAGCACCACTTTACTGAACTATAAACTGATACAGCCCATTATAGTGATATATGGAGCATTTGCAAGTCTTTATTACGAAGCTGATTACGCCTTTCTATGTTGTAAATTTCAAGGAGAGTCCTCAGATATTGCTCAGGTATGATAAATCACAACTTTCCCAGCATCAGTTAAGTGAAGCAGTAGCATACGTTTCAAGTCCACAACAGAGTTCGGCATACGTCTGAGAAAGCGGTAAATAGTTTTGTTTTGCTCTGTAGACACCATATTGTCCCTGTCAAGTTTTCAGCCCTTTTTTGATCCTGAGGGCTGTGCTTTAGCTTTGACTACCAGTTCAAAGTCAAACATTAACACATTCTCTCTGAAGGGGTATGACGGGAAAGTTTTAGTGTCTAAACAACTCAGTGTCACCATGTTCACGGCAACCACTAACCACCCCCTGCAGTCATATCTACCAGGTGTACAAGCTTCCCCTCAGCATCCCAATGATAACCCAATAACACACAGTTATGGTTTGTTTTATCAACAGTTTGTGGCGATACTGCCACAGTTTTATGACTTGAGGTAAATCAAAGTCTGTCTTTTTCTTTTTATCCATCCTCTCTGACTTTCTTCCCTCCAGCTCTCTGTGGTGGGAATGTAACATCCATGAATGGCACAATTTACTCTCCTGGGCACCCAGCTGAGTATCCACACTTCCAGGACTGCATGTGGACTATCAGAGTACCTCCTGGGTATGGGATCTACATCAATTTCTCTGTCATCAATACAGAGCCAATCTATGACTACATAACTGTGTGGTAAGTTCCCATTTCTCTCTCAGTATGACTTAATTCATCCCTCATCACACTTTAAACACACACTGTTTTCTATGAAACAGAATTCTACTGGCAATTGCTGGAAAACGGTCTTTCTCAATAAATACTGATGATTGTTTTAATAATTAATAGTTATTCACGTTATTCATATTTATACTATGCAGTTATCTTCTCTATAATGTATCATTTATGGGTTTTTTTTGTTTGTTTGTTTGTTTTTTTTGTATTTATCACTCAATCACACTTTTCCCCTTACTTTCACTGCTGTAGCAAGTGCATTTCCCCAGTGTGGGATTAATTAGGTTTATCTTATCTTAAGCTTTACAAGCCAAAAACATATTTTAAAAATAATACTAAGCAGTGAGCCACAAAATATAATCTTGTTAAAGTCTCCACCGTGTGTCGAACATATACGGTGAATTGCTAATAGAGTTGTGCCCAAAAGGTTTGAAAACTGAAATTTTATTTCTTTACTCAAGGAAAAGCTGGAAACTATATAATATTTTCAGGAAAAAGTTTTGCATTGGGCCTAGCATTTTACCTTCTCAATTCAAATGCAAACCGAAAAGCTTCACACAATGGATTTAACAGTTGACAGTGTGTTATGGCCATAGGCCAGTTGGACAGGTTTAGCTCACAGCCTTTCACCTGTTTTAGACGAGCCAACAGCCAAATCCAAATATGTTGACCTTTTCCCGGACAACTGTGGATTGATTTTTCCTTTCCCTGTCAGATTTCGGTATAGCCCCTTGTTGAAACAGAGTAGATTTTCCTATGTGATGAAATAAAAGGAACTGAAGTAAATTGTGTGTCCCTCTTTCCCTAGTCACTGAACTTATAATAGATGTTTCACTCCAGCTCCCCAAAGACAGAAATGTGTACGAGCAAAAAAACATCAGCTCTAAGTTACCTTGGATGCTCGTTAGTATGCAGAAACTTTAACTCTTGACAGATAATTGTAGAGCAGTAAACCATTTTATTCTACCTGCTTGTTTCCACTCTGTTACTGTCTCTCTGTCTTTTCTTTTCTCCCCTCACCTTTCTGTAGTCTCTCTCTAGTATAGTAAGCCTCAGGCAGTCATGGAGCTGCCCTCATGGGTGACAGAGGAGGGAAATGCCTTCCAGCATCTAGGGCTACCATTCATAGTATGGAAGGAGGGAGCTGCTGGCGCTACTGTTTCCAAATGAAATAGCACATAAACAATCTGTCCCCTGATAATAACATTTCATTTCCCCGCCTGACTGCCGTCTCCTATTTTGCTGATCACTCTGAAATGAAACTACAATAGCAGTTTTTTTTTTTAATATATAAGATATTAAAGGTACACACACATATAAAAAAGCATTTCATGTACATCATTCAGGTGCATAGCCTGGAGCTGCCTGATAATAATAATTTTCTCTTGTACATAAATAGCATTTATACATATATGATATAAAAGTGTTGTCTTCTTGCAATAATCTTTTTACTTATCCTCACAAGAAACTAGCATGTGTTTTTTCCCCCATATACTACATCCAAGAATTGTTATCCAACTTATTAGGATTACTTATTTTAGGTACAGATCATGATGTTATTCTTACAAGGATTTGAAAGTTCTTCCCTGGTCTCATTAGCAGAGATATTTCTGTGTTCTGTGTAGTCAGCAGCAAATTTATGCCCCTTAAATGATTTTACTGCAAATGACAAGTTCTGCTGGGATGTGGGATATGGGAAAATGTTCGTGATAAATGCATTTTGATATCACAATATAGTGATACATGTCATGATAGAGTAAATTACCTGAAAGATTCAATCTGAAAACAATTTACATTTAGTATAATAACCAGATAGGAGTGCAAGTTTTCAGATAATCCAGTGACTTATATTCATCACAACTAAAGGTATATAGATGCAAAAATCCTTTAAATCAAACATTGCCATTAATGAGTCCTGCTCAATGAATTGAAAAAATGCTCTTATCTAACTGCCTAACAGAGCCAAAGATAATAATGGGTATAGCTGCCTCAATAGAAATGCTGTAGAAAATCTCTACAGGTTGCCTTGTCACCAGTTGCCAAGAGGTTGTCATCTCACAGGACGCATATTGTCATATTGGCCAACATTAGTTATGTTCCCATTCATTTTCAGCTACTTTCTTCTTTCCTTCCTTCCTTTAATTAATCCTACCTGCTCCACATCGGGGATCCTGAGGTCCTCCCAGTTCAGCTAAAATATATAGGCAATGTTCTTGGACTACCTCCACGTGGTTTCCCAGTAAGACGTGCCTGATGTAGCTTTACTGTAAGGTGTCCCAGGGGCATCCTAATTAGATGTCTCACCAACTCATCTGGCCCTGTTTAGGAGCAGAAGTAGCGTAACATGTCTACCTCAAGCTCAAGCCAAATATCTGACGACCCCAACCAGAGCAGCAGGCTCATTTCAGCTCTTTGTATCTGTTTAAATAGAGAACTTCACCTTCAGGCTTAGCTGCATTTTCAACCTGACATTTCAGTACTTTGCCACTTGCCAATTTCAATCTAGATTGTACTCTCATTTGGGAACAAGGCCCATCGACACTTAAACTTATTCACTGGGGGATGAAGCCCCAGCTGCCAAAAGCAGATGCTCTCCGAGTTATGCGTCAAACATGACAGGCTGAGAAGATTCAGGGCCTTCAGTATATCAGGCTGCCATGTACTGTAGCTGTAATGTAGATGTGGGAATGGTACTCCCATGGACATATCCACCCTTTATAGATAACAGCCAACTCTCCCTACCCTCCATTAAGGGTGAAGATCAAAAAGGTCATTATGAATCAATTAGATTTTGATTCCCAAGGCTACAGTTCCTTATACGTCATGTTATTCAGTTAAGGGCTTTGGGATTTTGTGATAAACATCCATACATTTTCTAAACGCTATTGTCCCCACAGGGTCGTGGGGGTTGAAGCCTAGTGATAACCATACACCCTCATTATGTACATACACTTAGAAAATATTAACAATGTGAACTAAAATAAAAAGGAACACAGGCCACAAAAGTTGCTGTGGATTTTGCACGTTTACAGAAATCTGTACCACTGATATTTATTTTTTTCATCAATATGTAATGTGGCTGGAGGGGGCAAAATTTTCAGCACTATACTGCCTCATCAGTTAACATATACTCAGCTTCTTCTTTGACGCTTTTGATTATTGTGAAACTTTTTCTTAGATCTTCAGAATGACTGCTGGGTCCACAAGACTGCTTGGGGATTACTAGACATGCTCTTTGATCCCAGCAAGCTATTACTGGTGTTTATTCATAAATCATTTGCACTCTCTGTTTCTGTCATCCTCCTCCTCCTGCTCCCTTCACTCTTTCAATCTCTTTCTCTCCCTGCCTCCTCACAACCCCCGATTCTCGCCACATCTCTGTATCAGGGATGGACCCGACCAGGCCTCGCCTCAAATTGGTCAGTTCAGCGGCAGCTCTGTACAGGAGGGCGTGTCCACCACTGCCAATCAGATCCTCATCAAATTCCACAGCGACTTCAGCACCAGCGGCTTCTTTGTGCTGCATTATTACGGTAACCTCCCCTTTTATAGCAGCTAAGTAAAGACCTTGTTCTACACTGCTGTAATAACCCTTTTTCATTTGATCTGCAGTTGGCCACATGTAGTAGTAACCAAGATTGCAGAAGAACAGAGGGATATTGTTTCAGTGTCTCTACATTGGAAGACCTTTAATTTCTCCCTTTTAGGGGGCATTATTTGGCCTTTCTCATTTTGCTACGCAGTATTGCTTCCAGTTGTGTGTAATGATAAATGATGAATGCCCTCTTATGCCCATTTTTCTTCTACACTATTAAAATGTCCCTTTGAAAAAAAGCTGATTAATAATAAAATGTCCCCCATCTCAGCTAAATTAGTGATTGGTTTTTGATGATCATGAACAGTGATAGGAGGCAATTTATGATCTAATCAAGTTTCACTGTGATGAGAATGCAAAGAATGTGCTGAATGAGTGAAAAATACACTCTCTCTCTCTCTCTCTTGCTCTCTGTCTTTTGCTGTCTCTCTCTCTCTCTCTCTCTCTATCTATTACTTGAGTACACACGCACACAGAATGTTGCAGATTTCAGTATTTGTCCTCTCCCCAACAGCGTACCAGCTAAGAACATGTCAGCCACCCCCTCCCGTTGCCAACGCCACTATCCTAACCGATGATGACGAGTTTGAAATAGGTTTGTCTTATTTTATTTTGCTTGTTTACTGGCCAGGGACTATGCGTAATAAAATAAATTTGCACCAGACGTAAAGTGATTTGCTTGGACAGCCCTGGACAGAACAAAGGAATGGGAATAGACATAGTAAATAGCTTTAGTCATTAATTCATTCATTCATTCCCCTGTAAGTTCCTAATAAATTCTTTGTTAGTTCATTGAAACCATCGTTGGATGTTATATTGTTTATATCTTTGTCTGTTAGTCTTTATTACCTCTTTGGTTATTTTATTAATCCAGCTGCCCATTTCACAAATGAAACATTTTTTTTGTAGTACTTATTCATTTGAACACATAAGCTTTTCTGTATTACTGTTTCTGAACAGATACATCACAATGTTCTCTTTGTCTCTCTCTCTTTGTATTTCTTTTTCCTTATCTGTTTGGAGTTTTTTTCATCTTATTTGTGCTTCTTGCAGCAAAATATTAGTCTAAGGGCAGGGCTAATTAGCTCTCCATAAAAGCTGTTTGTGTTTTCAACGTCAGGAGTGAATCAGAAGGAGAAATCATGTGGCTAGTGACTGCCTTACTTTGCATCTTTGATGTGTGTGTGTGCATGTGTATGTGTGTGTGTGTGTTTGCAGCTCTGTAATGTAATGAAGTGCCTTCAGCACTCCAGCTAGCTAAGGGGATGTCAATCTTCATTAGAAAATGTGTTGTTGATTACTGTTTCAAGTGCTGGCACTGAGAAGGCTTTTACTAACATAGCTCTGTGGGGTTATGTGTGTGTACGTGTGTGTTCATGGTGGGATGGGTGGATGAATGGATGGATATTTTTTTCATGTCCACACCCGGCGGGTGCGTGTGTGTGTCTGTATGATTGTGGGTGTAAATGACCTCACAGGGGACATTATTCGCTACTCGTGCCTGCCAGGATTCACCTTGGTGGGCAGTGAGATTCTGACCTGTCGACTTGGAGAGAGGTTACAGATGGATGGACCCCCACCAGTCTGTCAAGGTTGGTTTTATCCAGTGTGTGAGTTTGAGTCTATGGCTATGTTTTCATGTTTTCTTGTGGCTTCATGAATGTTCTTGTCTTTGTGTGGGCAAGTGTTCCTCTCAGTGTATGTTCAAATGTTTGTGTGCATAAGCAGCTCCATTTATGTATGTGTGCATCCATGTTCAGTTATGTGTGCCTTTTATGTGTGTTCTTGATGCCATTCTGCTAAGGTTGGTTGCAGTCAGCAACACCCACTGCTGATGCATCATTTAACAAACTGGCAGCAGGACCCTTCTACAGGGCTCCCAGTGTCTAACAGAATCTCTATTCTAATTTATCAAGACTCACAGAGTCGGAATAATACTGACCCAAGATCATAGACCGGCGCTCCCCCAGATCCAGCTCTTGACTGTGAAGGAGTCAGTGTGAAACAGATTACAGAACAGCAGGTTTCATCGACAAGTGTTTGTTTGCAATGAAAGAAAGTAGATGGAGGCCAGTCATAGCTGTTATTATTTTTTTCATAGAAAGAGATGGGAGCTTTTTGTTACCCCTTAATCCCTGCTCAAATGGCCCCATGGGTCTGATTGATGTAAAATGTCTTTCTTCCCATGTTTATTCAGAAGATGGATTTTGAAACAAGAAGCAAAGGAAAAGAAATGTCTGTGTCATTTGCATCAGCGATTTTGTTTAGACCAGAAAACAAATGCCATCAGCCTGACTGTCGTGCCAATACATCTCCGCCGCAGACATCAGAGCGCTCTGAAACCTTCTGTTCCCAGTGGATACACATCTTTTGAAGTGCCCTGAAGTCCTTTGTCTCCAAGTCTTGAGTTGATGAACATTTCTTTCTTTTTATTTCTAGAAACTATGAGTAATCGCAATGGACGTGTGATCAAGGCATGACAGATACTAGACAAACCCAGAGCCTGCATTCATAACACAATTTAGAATAGGACTAGTGATTTGGAACCTATTTGCTCATCCCCAGTTGTTATTATTTGATGTCTGACTTGATATGTTGGTTTTTCCCCTGTAGCGTTTTTGCGGCAGACATTGTTTTGCTCTTACCAGTAAAAATTTGGCTGATTTAATTTCAGAATAAGGAAAGTGCCACAAGTAAAGCAAAAAATAGTAATGGCAAGACTTGGTTGGTGATCCAGGACCTGGAAGCTACGCATATACTTATATTTTATTCATAAAGGCTGCAGTACTGCTGTGTAAGTGTATGCAGAAAGGTCAAGTTTACATTGACGTAGGTGCAAAAAAAAACATAGCCTACCTTATATATTTTTTAAATGAATAATTTAATAAAGCCAAAGGAGTGTTAAGTCCTGCCTTTTCTTTCTTTCTTTCTTTCTTTCTTTCTTTCTCTTTTTTGCTTGTGAGACAGTACAGAGTAAAGAGAGACAGGAAACGGTGGAGATAAAAGCTTAATGGCATACTGCATTGAAGCTGTCTGGAATACAGATGTACAGTCATGTTAAACCTGATGGAAATGGAATTACAGTGAAATGCTTTCTAATGCTTTGTTTCATGGTTTATTTGAAAATGACCAACTTAGCAGATCAGCAGCAATTAGAAGAGTATTAATAATTTTATCTCTTTTGTGCCAGGTGAGAGCCGTCATTCACCTCAGAGTACTGTGGGATGTTTCCAGCTCTCTTGTTATGTTGGTCTTGCCAGCTCACCATCTCATGTGTTACTCACTACACAGAGCTCTGCCAAAACCAACCATCAGCTAAAGCCAACATGCTAATATCCCAGCTTGTCACATACTGATGCTTTGTCACGCCCTTGTTCTTTTCATCCAGACATGAGGGATGAGAGGTACCCTTTAGCGTCTAGAACTGACACAAAGGCTTTCTAACATGTGCGAATACAGAATGGCACTGTAGCTATGTTTAGGGACAAAAATTATGTGGTTAGGTTTAGGATAAGACCAGTGAGATGTGTTTGCTTTCTCACAAGCCGTGAACTTAGGTCTGTTGGGTGAAAGTTGTGTGTGTCACCACCACTCAGTGTTGACCTCCTTCATGTAATCATTTTGTGAACAATGTCATGTTATGCAGGTGCTGTGATCCTGATCCTGATATTGATGAGGGATGTGTTTCTATAGAAGGTATATTAAAGCCTAGTGTGTTCTATTCAGACAGGATACAGTGCCTGGAAATAGAAGGAAATGTAAACTAGCAGTATTTACTGCGATGGGAATGAAACCAGCTCCCAGGCCCAAATACTAAACTTGAAATAATTTCACAGGCTGTAATAAATTAGCCTGTCAATTCCAGATGGGCAAAGCATGTTGTGACTATTCTGGTAGAACAAAGTATTGTTTTTCAGATGAATTCTTATGCAAAACAATCACTCTTATACCAGAATTTTAGTTTTAGACCATTTTGAAGTTGGACAGTAAAGACTAATAGATCATAGTAAATTGAGTTGTTGGTTATGCTAAATGGGTAAGTAAGCAAATAAAATTTTGTAGAAAACATTAGTTATATCAGAGTGGACATGAGTCTAATTAAGAGGTTGCACTTGTAAAAATCCATGCAAAAAATGAGCTGATACTCAGGCTAATACAGTAAAATGCACAGTACTCTATTTGACATATACAGATTTGAAGTTTGCAACAAAAAGTGTTAAATGATTAGCCGTCATCTTGATTGAAGTTCTCTTTATAAAACTGCCTAGAGCATTAGATATAGTTAGGGCTATTCTAGGACATCTGGGTTAGTAATTTGTAGTTTTACATTTTCGTGGATCTCCTCATTTTTGTAGTCAAGAATTCATTAGATTTTCTTGTGTTGGATAGGTTGTGTCCTTGTGCCACCTCTAGCAGGAAACTAATTGCTCTCCTTGGGACATGTAAAGTTGAACTTAATTTGAGCTGACCTGCTATTCACATCCAGGAGACTGCTACAGTAAGCTTGTAAAAGGGCCATTTCCTGTCGGCAACTTGCCGATAGGGCAGGAAAAAGAACTCTCCCGTGTCTCCCTGATTCTGCTTTTGTTTGCTGTCAACCCTTCTGTTAATTGTCATTTTATGCTTATAAGATAACACTGAAATGTCCTTGCGTGGCAATGCAATTTTTCCCCTGGTTTTCAAGATATTTCCCCTGGCTCTGTCTTTATGAGGAAGGTCATGCAGTAGCTTTGATCAAGTATAGAGCCACAACTGTAAACCATCTGCCACACTGAGGTTGAGTCTAACCCATTAAATGTTGTCATATTGATCTTTACATTCCCATTGATTTTCATCTGTCTGTCAGAGAATTTAATGAGGAATTTGTGCTTTAGCTTTATCGTCACTATACTTGTAAGCTTTATTATATGATGTCTGTGTAGCAGATCGTATGTAACGGCCTTTGTCATGAGATTGCCATTTCATATCCACAGTATGCTAAGTAAAAGAATAAACATTTGGTGTCTTGCACATGGAATTACCAAGACATATTTTTATATGTTGGCATATGTGTCATTGCAAATAACAGCTAAATATGTAAGGATTTTTAAGACACAGTGCATGATTAATTACCTGGATATAAATCACTGGCTAATGATAGCTGGTTAATATACAAATTCACTGCTGGATACTTATGTCACTAATGGCTGAAATGAAATTAAATACCAAGAATATTAGTAGATTTTTTTTGACAAATGGATTTTTGTTGATTGTGCACAGTGTGCTAATAACTGTACTGTGGCTGCCTTGCATTTTGTCACAAAGGTACAGAGGTCTACATTTGTACTACAGCCAAACCACCGTATGAATACATAGTGAGCTTCAGTCTACTTTCTATCTTTATCACAGTCCTCTTAAAAAGCCATTCTTAAGAGTACCAGTATTGAGGTGTCTGAAACTGTTTTAAGCCTCTCGTGATTTGTTATTTAATCCCTGCACATAAAGTTTGAGGCAAAGCAGTTTAAGCCACAACTGTGCTTATTGGAGAGACTTGTGTTTGTTGCCTGGCAACATCAGCTTAGAGTGGGGGCTAAATTATTGCAATAACAAACTCTTGCCAGATAGATGTAAGTGCTCCATGTACATTGCATTAGATCTTGTCAAGTGAGCCAGTGTTGTGTATATGTTAAGTCAAAAAGAGAATCTGGCTTGGTAACACCACGTGTAATAATGTGCAGAAAAAATATGTAGAACTGAAAATAGCTATTGTGGCAATTATTCACAAATTTCCCACATTTCCTTTAAGCTGAATTTGTGCCGTCATTATGACATATATTCCCTCTGGCATCAGTAGCAGCACAGGCTCCTTCTAAAGACAGAACTGAGGAATCACCATGTGGATTGATGTAACTGGACCAGCTAAAGACATCATTCTGAACTCCATCATATCTCCTGTGAGAGTCGTGCCTGCTAAAATTGAATGCTACAGACCTTGTTTTCCATCTCAAATGCAAAACCAAGCCTCTCAACTGCATCAGAAAGCATTTAGTCTCCTTTTTCTTTTTTGGCAAAGTGTGAATGTTTTTGAATAAATAGAGTGAAATTAAAAGAGAAACAGGCTAAAAATGACAGACTGATGACCTGACTCGTAATCATGCAGTGTGCCTTTGTAACATCAGGGTTTAATATACTTACAGGGGGCATGGCTTTAAGTTTCACTCCACTTGTATGTTTTACCCTTGGCCTTGGCGTGTAAAAATTATAAATATGTATTTTTCATAAACTCCAAGAACTCAGAAGTTTTGGGGGTTTTTTTCTTCCTTTTCTTCCTTCCCACGGAGGGCTCTTGGTGTATTGTGTGATTTAAGAAACGCGTTGTTATTTAGAAGATCGCTGATTTTGACTGCTTGGCCGTTATGAGGTTCGACTGTGACTTGCCGGCAGGAATATTCATACTGCTTTGTGTTACAGCTCTTTCACTCTGCATTTTTTTTTTCTTGATATATGTCCGATTGTTTCCAGTGACCTTTTTATCTGCAACAGTTGTTCGCATTAACCTTTTATATGCGTCATGTTTCTTCACTAGTGGCCTAGAAGAAAAACTCCTGTTACCAGCAGAAAAGGAAAAGAAGGAAACAAGGCCTGTCATAATTTCTGACATGCCAGCCTACAGGAAATGAAAGGAATGCTCTGAGCCGATACACATGAACTCACACTCACACACACAAAAACACACACAACTGTACACACACCACCATTTTTCCATACAAAGTAAGCTGTCTCACCTACTGAGTTTTATTATTTGATAGATTGATATCAGGGGAGCCTGGTGACAACAGCAGACTCTCCAGCTCAGCCCTTAGGTGCAGTATCAGTCTGGCTGAAATGTAATTGTTTCAGGACTAGTTATTTTTTCAATGTAATTTCTGCTGTCAGTGTGTTGAGGTGAGAAAAGGGAAGACAGTCCTCACCCCACCTCACATTAACTTTTCTGTCTTCCATTCCCTGTCCTGTACCTCGGTTTCCTGTGTTTTCTGCCTCCACTGGGTTTTTTCCATTTCCTTTTTCATTTTTTTTTCTCTCTTCCTCTGCTGTTTGTCTTCTCCCAATGCTGCCTTGCCCTCATGCTGTTTCTCTTCTTTCAGTCCAATGTCCAGCCCACGAGGTGCGTTTTGACTCAACGGGGGTGATCTTGAGTCCAGGTTACCCTGAAAACTACCCTAATCTCCAGATGTGCTCCTGGCTGATTAACGTGGAGAAGGGTTACAACGTCACTCTGCACTTTGAACTCTTCCAGACAGAAAAAGAGTTTGATATCTTGGAAATATTTGATGGTGGGTTCTGCTGGAATTTAGGTGTCTATGTTTTGGTAGTAATTCAGTGAGCAAGATCTAAAATCTGTTACTTCACTGAAGTTATTGATGTGTTCATGTGTTAATCTTATTTTAGATATTAAAGTCGGATTTTGCATTTCAATCATTTGTTCAGCAAAATAAATCTTATTGTGTGGTTGATGCCATGACAAGACTTTCTGACATGTTAATAATACTGTAATTAATACTGTAATTAAATTTGCAGATCCATGTGTGTCTATAGTAATGTTTGTTTTTTATATGGATGTTTTTTGAATGCTTGTGTCCATCTCTCTCTCTCTCTCTCTCTCTCTCTCTTGCTCTCTCTCTATGTTTTCAGGTCCCAACATCTACAGCCAAAGTATGGCATCACTTAGCGGTGACATTGAGACACCCTTCAGCCTGACCACCACAGGCCACCAGCTCCTGCTGCGCTGGTCCTCTGACCACGGCACCAACCGACGTGGCTTCCACATCAGATATGTGGGTGAGTATCAAAGTATGTATCCAGCTTATAATCATATTCTTCTTTCATTAGTGCTATTTGGATATATTTAGTGTCTAAACTACCAAAAAGTGTTAAAAGTCATGGGTTTACTTTTACGTTTACTTTTACTGAAACTGAACCATTGGAAAGACTGCATAATGGCGAATGTTCACCAAACCTTCTCTACTGTAACTCCTGTTTATTACTGCAGATACATAAGTCCATGATTTTTAGCACAGTTTTTAATATCAGTCAATTTACAAAAGTACTTTGATTTTCCACAGAAATGATAATGGTTCACAATAGGAGATGTTTTTCACACGCAAAAACCGTGAGGCAAGACGAAAGTCATTGGAAGGCTTTCATGCTATTTTGCTTTCCTTAATTTAAAAAGGTTTTAAATTCTTAATTAGCTCTTTAATAAAGCAAGTGGTGCTAAGCAACAGCAGCATAGGGAATCTTCTTCCATTTGAAATGCATCAATAATAATGAAAAAAGCGCAAAAGACATTCATTTTTCATGTTGTGTCTCTCTATTATATTTAATACACGAGAGTGTTCCTGTGAAAGCAAGTCAGTGTGATGAATTTTGTAAAGAAACTTCCTCCTTGTCTTGATTGACTTGAACAGGAACTGACTTAAACTCCAGAGTGTGTCTTTTCATCTTAAATCCCTGCTATCTCCCAGTCATGCTGATTTGAAGAAATGTTTGAAAGTATTTTTGAGGCACACAGCCCTACTTTGGATTTCCGGTCCCATCGGCTATTCAGTGCTCACATTCAGGAAATCAAATTTACCTTTTTTTGTATTCAACGGGCTGTAAGATGAGTGAAAGGAAGGCAATTGAACAAATAACTGGAGGATGCGCCACTATCGCATGTGTTAAAACAAAGTGAAAATGTGCATGCCCATGGGCCAGAGAAGAGTAGTATTAGTGTGAATTTGAGGACTTGCTTTGCTGTGTGGCGCAGAACCTGAGTGCTAAATAGATGTGACACTCCTCAGGCATTTCCCCTCATTGTCTTTCTGCATTTAAAATGGAGCCTTACTGTGACTAAAAATGTTCACCTGAGTCTTTCTCTGGAGGAGCTCTGTTAATGCCTCTCATCCTTTTCTCTGCTTCATTTCTCTTTTTCCCCTGTTAATATCTGCTGTTCTCCATCGCCTTTTCTCGGCTTTATTCTCACCTTCTCTCCCATTTGTCCCTTCTCTCCCTTGCCTTGCCACTCATCTCCCCTGCTCCCCCTCTTTCCTTTTTTCCTCCATCTATTGTAGCAATGTACTGCAGTACCCCAGACTCCCCACAACATGGCTTTGTACAGAGCCAGACCGGGGGTCATCTTAACAGCGTGGTGCGCTGGGCCTGCGACAGGGGGTACAAGCTGATTGGAAAGGGCACAGCTGTGTGCAAGAAGACCACCTATGGCTACCACGCCTGGGACACGCCAGTTCCTGCGTGTCAAGGTGAGCACATCAGCTCTGGCAGCCTTTTATTTCTAACTTCAGCCTGCCTCTTTTTGTGTTCTTCTGGTCACTGCCTCTGCCCTACGCTCAGCAGGAAGACAGACAGGCGCTTAGGGCAACCGAGTGTCTCAGACCAAGCTCTTTTCCTGTGTTGTTAGCAACTGAACTGAATCCAGCCTGATTGAGAGCCAGTACCCTGTCAGGTGAAAAGGAAACAGAAATCAATCCTTCCTTCTTCTGTCAATTTCTACTTTTTCAAATTACTTTGGCTAACTCACTATTAGCATGCAGTGTCTGCTGCTGTTGGGTCTCACTCAGCTAATTGGGTTCTTTGATGCACACATGTGAAGTGTGTGAATTTATATGTGTGCAAGATTGCACGCACTAGCTCACACACACACTCGCACAACAGCAAACAGCGGCAGATGGTGTGTGCAATTGCATTTTATCATGATGCAGTGAAATCAAAATATGTATGTCATGTATTTTAACATGATTTCAAAACGCTTCACACCTGTGATTAGTCCCATCAGTTTGGTAATTGTGCACAGCTTTTCCAAAGCACATAAACTCAACTCGGATTGCTAATGAACTAATATATTCATACATATGCCGTCCATCTGCTATCTGTTAGACAGTGGAGATTACATTACAGTATGTCCAATCCTTCATTCTTTCCAACCCTAATTGCATGAAAATTTATGTTGAAAATGTCCAGGATGTTCATCCATCAGTGTTGCTCATGCCTCTCAGAGAAGGAGCATTGGCATAGCATAGCCTAATGTTTCAGGTCCACTGACCTTTTAAGCTTTCATGAAGATTTTACTCTTCCAACATCAAAATTTTCTATCTGCAGTGCAGAAAAGTGTGCGATTGTGATTAGAGTCTGTTAGATTGTAAATTAGCAGTACCCCCAAATGAGTGTTGATTGATTCTCTCTTGGGCTGGTGAGGGCCAATGTAATTGCCCCAGGCTGTATTGGTAGAATCCTACCTTTGATGTTTCTCAGTGTGCAGCTACCATTGCTGCTCCATTTTATGCTGCATGTGTGTGTTTTTGCATACCTGTTTTCATTTAGTATGGGTGTTGGTCTCCCTACTCCATTCTCTCCCTCTGACTTGGCTCTTGAAACTTGCTAGCTTTAGCTTTCTGTCTTTAGCTTTCTGTTTTCAGCTCTGAGGCCATGGTTACCAATATTCAATCTGTACAGGGACGAAGACCCAAAGCTGTGTAGGAGTTTTTCTGTGTGTGATTGTTTCACACTTCTGTATGATAGGAAGAGTTATGTTTTGACATTCATCTCAGCATTGTGTTAGAAACTTTCCACTTGGATATGACTGGACACATTTTTCCTCATGGGGCCAGTCCTATATACTGTATAATACTTTTCTATATTTCAGATACAGTTGTGTGGTGCTTGGTGAAGTGTTGACATGACACAGACATTCCTGTGTCATTAGTAAAAATGCAAAAGGCAGGTCTAAATACTCAAATACTAATATCTAAACTGACTGTGGTGGTGTTTTGCAAGAAATGTCACACTTTTACTGACGATGTAAGAGACATTTTGAGAGGAAGAAGCACAGTTGCGACTCATTTCGTTAATGATGGCTCAGTTCCATTAAATGCTCCAGAAAGCCATTTCACCTAGCATGCACCATACCAGGGTTTTGGCACTGGCTCATCTGAAATGAAAGCAGTGGTTATTAGTGTTATTAATTATACCTGTGCTTTCCCTTATGTGGCGTGCCCAAAGTGTCTGCTATGAATAAGGTCTGTTGTCAGAAACAGCAGGGGCATTCAGTGTCAATGTTGAGCAAGTATTTCCTTTTAGGTTCTTTTCTAAAGCTTTGTCATTTTAATTTGAAAGGAAAATAACAGTAACAAATGGCAGTTTGCGTAAATTGAAAAATTAATGGTTGACATTGCTTGTGTACTACAAAGAGGTTGTACTCCCTGGAAGTACTTACACATGTATTTTCACAAAATGTCACTGCTCAGTGAGTTTATGTGTGCCTGCATGTGTTTCAGGCATCTCTCTGCAAACCTCTCTAGTGTGTGTCTTAAACGGTGCATAAACATGTGTGTCGATAATCGTCCTTTTGCCGCCTGCAGCTGCGTCATGCGGTGTGCCCAGCGCACCAGTGAACGGAGGTGTGCTCGCTGCTGATTACTCCGTTGGCACACGTGTGACCTACTTCTGCAACAGTGGCTACCGGCTCTCCTCCAAAGAGCTGACGACCACAGTCTGCCAGCCAGACGACACCTGGAGCAACCACAAGAAGATACCCCGATGCACCGGTGAGGAGTAGAGGATGTTGTGGGAGGAGGCAGGTTGTGGAGGAGGAGGGAGAGCGATTCAGAGAAACGGAGTAATTGCAAGAACCCATAGTGAGCAGTTTGAAAGGGGATTTGAGTTGAAAGATGAGGATAGAGAAGTGGTGAAACACTGATTTTGAAATTTTAAGAGCTTTGTTGGAGACACAAGAGAGTTTGAAAAATCCTTTGGAGAAGTTTCTGAATATCAAACACTTTTAACAAGGCGCTGTTCTGTAACGGACGGTGTCATGAAGTGTGGACTACTTTCCCAACAGAACCAGTGATTTGCTGTTTCATTACAAAACACTAACTTGTGTGGTGATGATTAGGCGGATGGATGAAAGGGAGAATAATAGTTGAGAAGAAATCTGTAGCTGGCGCTGGGGAGACTGTTTTACATGCCAGTGTAACTCCTCCAAATTTGAAAGTCAGTGTAACGAGTGATTGACAACTATTGTTTACTACTGAGACCAGTGTTTATTCCCTGCTGTATATGTGTCTCACCACAAAAAGGGAAAGCCATGTTTGTTTTGAAACTCATTTGGTTTTAGAGAGTGCCAATTCATTAACAAGTTTCTTGTGGATGAACATTTGTATACCATAGCTACAGAAAAGTTGCTATTTACATTTTACATGGATGGGTTTATTCTACTGATTAAAATGTTTCCTTGCAACTGTTTGCATTTTCTCTACACTGTTGGATTGTTACTTATGTTTATGGGTTTTGACTGAGCAGTATGTGTGTACAAGGGATAAGAGAAGAAATTGAAGTCATTTGAATAATCCAAAACTAACAATGTCCACTCCCCCCTCTTTTTTTTTTTTTGGCACAGTCATTATGTGCCCCAGTCTCAGCTCATTCTCCCTAGATCACGGGAAATGGAGGATTGTCAATGGTTCACACTATGAGTACGGAACGAAAATAATCTTCACTTGCAATCCTGGATACTACCGAGTTGGCCCCGCCCACATCCAGTGCCTGGCTAATGGCGTGTGGAGCTGGAGGAACGAGAGGCCTCGGTGTATAAGTGAGCAACTTGTGCTGCAGCACCTCATAAAGTCAAACACACGTTTGCTGATCACACAAAGTCATAAATGCAGACCCGTTCATACTTTAACTCAACCAATTAAAACAAAAAAAAAATCTCTGTTTTGTCAGTGTGAAACACACTCTGTATGTGTGTTCATTAGTTTCACAGAAAAGACAGAAGAGATTGTTTTGCCATATTTTTATAGAGCAAAATTGTTAAATCTTTGTCCTGTTCGCATCGGGTGCACCAGATTTATAGACATCACAGGAGAGGAAGGCTGAATACCTTATGTGCAGTTTACTTAATCAGCAGCTCGATGCTTCACTTTTGTATTATTCTCCTCAGCCTCGGTTAGACATTGTTTATTCTAGGAATAGGAAATAAAAGCTTTTCTTTTCTGCCTTGGGATCTACTTTTTGAGAAGCAAATGCGCTGAATAGCCTGTGTAATGGCAAAAGCACATGCGAGCCAGCATGATGAAAGATGTTGGTACAAAGGCAAACACCATCATTATCCTCTCCATGAAATAGTACAGGTCACTCTTTTATCACATTAAGGTCAGTAAGATGGGTGTAAATGACTGTGCTCTCCCATTGACTATGAAGATGTAAGCCAACCTCCGTCTCCTTTCTCTTTCACACTTATTCTCTCACTCTTACTCTCCTCGTGTCTTGTTTTGTCATCTTCTACCTGTTCTGTCACTTTTGTCTCCTTTTTCCTGTCCTCTTCATCTTATTGCAGTCATTTCCTGTGGTGATCTTCCCACTCCTCCTAATGGGAAGAAGATTGGGACCCAAACTACCTTTGGGGCATCAGCCATTTTCAGCTGCAACCTTGGCTATGTTTTAAGTGGATCTACAGTCAGAGAGTGTCTCCTGTCTGGCCTATGGAGTGGGACTGAGAGTTGCTGCCTGGGTAAGCAGAGTCTAAATGCTCTCTTTAACCTTATAAAGGACAGTCTTGGGTTAAACATCACTGGCCGAATCTGAGCTTTTTTGATTTGGCCAGCATGCCAAGAATAGAACCAGATGGGGAAGCAGGTCTGTAAACAGGTCTGTAAAATGGTTCTATTGTTAATGGTTCTATGTCCAATTATTGTAAAATATATTAATAATTATTGGAATTATTGTAAAATATATTTTTGTCATCTGGTTCTGATGTCATGCTGGTACTCAAAGCTGCCACGTTATATTTTCCTTTAGGCTGGAAGGCATTGTAGAGATCAAGAGGTAAAAATTGTTTTGCAAAAGAGCAGTCATGTTTAGTAGGTACCTGTAGTTGCTGGAGTGCGGTGCTTTACAGATTCTGAAACTTTAAACATGAAAGTGCAGCTATAGATGGAGTCAGAGCTGGCCTGAAACTGAGAGTCCTACCAAGTTGCGGCAGCACAATTTTAGCTTTGTTAAGATGTACAACCAACGAAATATACTACAGCTTAGCTTACCAGAGTTCATCACAGCTCTGAACTGTGGAAGAAAATGAGACATACGTAATTACCTGAGCTGCATTCAAACCCACACAGCAGCAGTGGTCCTTTCCCTGGCAGATACATTAGTCCGTTTATCATGCCTGTGGTTCCAGCACTCCAAGCTTCGCTCCGGAGTAGTACAGTTCATTAAAAGAAGGGCACCTCTCTCTTGTTTAGCCGTATGCTTGTCAGGGTTAACATAGCCAAGGACCTCTCGGTAGAGTCGCCTACTTCAGCACTATCTTCATAGAATCTGGCTGCTCTCAACTGGAGTGTGATAATAAAATGCTCAGCTGCGTTTCTGGGTGCAGGAGTGAATTAGGGAAATCAGACTCACAGTCAGTGGCAATTTCCCAGGTTTTAAGTGGCAGTGGAAATCTCAGCAAGATTCCTCCTCTCTGAAAGGGATTTATTGTAGCTGAAAGTAATACGATTATGCGCATGAACGTATTGCAAAGATTTTGAGGAGTTTCACGCGCATCTTCCTTTCTGCTGTAGATGAGAAAAGCTGAGTTATCACCACAAGTGAAGCTGAAGCCAATATGAATTTAAAAAAATGGCTTGGAGATAATGAACTGAAAAATGCTTTCCAAATGCAATATGCTTCATGAATACACTAACTAATTTTGTTTGTCAGTATTATAATTCCAAGACCTTTTAAATCACCACTTTCCTCATTTCATTTTATAATGCAGTTGTCAAAATGCAAAGTTATTCTAACTTGATAACACAATCAAAATTGTGTTTCTACCCTGAAACTATCTCTGCCACCACTCTACCCACTGCAGACTATGACTCTCAAACATTCGGAAATTCGAGCCAAAGTATTGCACCACATGAATGATTGAGATAATTTGTTGTGATTTGTAATGCAAAAACTGGACTTCATCATCAACTACAAGTGAATATATTCTGATAGCACAGTGTTATAAATACCACTCACACTGTTATAGGATGTGCTGTCTTGTTAAGGTCAAAGAAATTCACATTTTTGTTGAGAAGGATAGCTCAACATGAAGCATGTTGCATTAGTAAAGCATGTTTACAATGCATTACAACATTACAATGTTTTTTTTTTTTTTTTTTTTTCCCACCATCCTACAGCTGGCCACTGTGGTGTTCCAGAGCAGATCGTAAATGGGCAGGTGGTTGGGGAAAACTTTGGTTACAGAGACACAGTAGTTTATCAGTGCAACCCTGGATTTAGGCTCATTGGCTCCTCAGTACGGATCTGCCAGCAGGACCACAGCTGGTCTGGACAGCTCCCAGTTTGTATTTGTAAGTACCGGTACTTTAACACTGATTCTCAATACCTAATTGACTGGAAGAGGGATAAGTTGCATTTATGTGACAAAGGCAATCCAGTCAGTTATTTTAGAAATTTTCACCACTGGCACTTGTGTTCAAATGGAAAAGCGCCAATGAAACTGTTGTGTTTTTCATTTCTGGATTTCAATTTGATGATTTTTTTTTTTTTTTTCAGGAATACTAAATATGAAAATTTGTTTTCACAAGACAGAGGGTGTTAAAAATGTTGCATTATTAAAATAGACCAATTGATGAAAATGTTCTTAGCATTCTCAAAAATGAAATCACTGTTAAAAAGCTTCCTTCAGTTCCCACAGCTTCCCACTCCTTTTGTTTGAGAAGCGCTGAAATCAATAGTTGATACATATCCTCATAATGTGATTCTCAATCTCGTATTCACCTATTGATGCAATGAAATGTGCCGTGTACCCTTTCCCAATCAATCATGTCTTGATTCTTAATTCCCCCTTTGTCCTCTGAGGTTAATAATATGATAATGATATTCCTATGATGAGTGTCACTGTACGTCACCTATTGATCATCATTATTGAATTTTTTCTCTCTCTCTTTCTTTTTCCACACACTCTGGGTATTTATCACAACCCCCCTTGCCTCTTCTTTGTATGCTTTTTCTTCTTCCATGCTCCTCTCTTCCTCCATCTTATCTGAAACGTACCCGGATGATATGTGTCGACTTCAGCTGTCACATGTGGCCACCCCGGTAGCCCTATCTATGGCCGCACCACAGGCGATGGCTTTAACTACAATGATGTGGTGCGGTTCTCCTGCAACAAGGGCTACACCCTGGAAGGACCATCCACAGCCCAGTGCCAGGCCAACCGCCAGTGGAGCCGGCAGCCACCAACATGCAGAGGTATGGTCCAGCTACCGAGCTCCTGCAGAATGGATAAATGATTGGCAGCTGGGCTGACTTTACATATCAGAAGGATGCAGATGTATCTTGACAGTTGAACTAAAACACTGCATGTCTCTGCCAGCACAGATATTGCCTCAGGAGGCAAAGAAAGGCAGGAATTAGGAACCAGCAGCATCATATTCATACGCATCTCATCAACCATCTGCGATGATGATTCCCGAAGAGAGGACCTCTTACTCTATCACTACAACTAAAGGTGTTTGAATGTTTGATAACAGAAGCCACTTCTGTCTCATCCGGCTTCTGTGAATCAGGCTAGCCATCCGTGGAGCAAATCGCTGCCAGCGAACAGAAGTAGGATCCAACCGAAGTGCTGGAACAGAATGAAATAGCTTTTGCAGGTGCTTTGTGATGGTCAGGAATCTGGAGCTTCGATGACCACAAGAATCCAGCAGCCAGCAGACGTATCATGATCATTCTGAAATCAGTGACTGCCAACATGTGCAGAGACACAGAAGCAGAGTGGATAGAGGTTGTGTTCACATATATATTGGTTTGAATGAGAAAGGTTGCTATCTCCTTCTAGCTCTCTGGATAGAGTATTAGGCAATGACATCTGGAGCCCTGGCCTCAGAGTGAAAAGCAGGGAAACAGCAACTATGTGTTTTCTGTAGAATGAATGAAAAGCAAGGAGAAAATGTGGATTTGCTTCTGCAGTCTAACTGTTTTTACCAAGAGGTTTGCTGCTGGAAGATATTACTCTTGAAGGAAAGAAAACTCAGAGTACATTTACTGGATGACATCTTACTAAGAGTGTTGGACAGCAGCTTTAGCTGGGTCCAGTTTTTGTTTGCCCAGGTTAGGGTGTTGTGTTTACAATCTCTAGCAATCCAGGCATATGGTTTGTGAAGATGCCAAAGAAATGTTTACTTGCTTTCCCCAAATAATTTTGACATTGTGACAATGCTTCTTCTGGAAGTATTTTCCACAACTTACATTATTTTCCCTAAAATAAAATGGAAACAGACAATAGATGTATTATGCAGTGTGATGAAAGCTCGGAATAAGGAAAGAGCTTTTTCATATTTGCCTTTGAAAATGCTTCTAGCTTTTGGCAGATATTTGTTGCACTGTGGAAATGTGGTAAATGCAAGTAAATATGATCTTAACAAGATTAAAAATCTATAAATTTTATATTTACACAAATTCTGTAAAGCATGCTAATTGATCAGGAAGCGATCATTGAAACATGAAATGGAGGAAATGAATTTAAGTCATATCCAGAGTGGTTTTAATTGGTCTGATACCTCTGGAGCTAGTGAGCCAAAACTGGATGTGCCTTTGCCCATTTAAAAATATCTCTCCTCTTGGCATGAATTTTGTTGGCAGTCAGATGTGAAGAGACACAGTTTTCATTACTGTGAATAGCACCGTAGAGACAAACCTGGTTAAAGATCAAAAGAGAAAAATCATATTAAACTGTCATGACTCCCTTTGTCAAAGTATGTCTGTTTGTTCCCACTAAAATTTTCTAACATTAAGCCAACTTTTTGCACATTTGAATTATTGACTTAATTTGATGTTGCTCTGAACTTAATTTCACCCTCATCTACTTTCAGCTGTTTTAAAACACTTTGTCAGCGATGTGGTTTTGGAACTCTGTGGTTTTGCTGCTAAACTGAATGCTTATGTATCTGTGACAGTAGACTCATAAGTGCAACTCAAAGTTCTGCTGTTTTGAGGAGGAGACTTGAAGTTCTTCTTATTAATATTATTATTGTTGTTGTTGTGTTGTTTTTGTTGTTATTAATGATGCTTATAGCTTGGACTCACTTGTCTCCCAGTTTATAGAATAGACTGATAAAGCCACTGATCAGGTCATATCAACAGCCATATTATTCACTCACAAGTGAACATACTGACAGATAGCATTTAGCAAATGAGACTGCAAGGATAGAAAAGTCAGATCCCCAGCGATCCTAATCAGGCAGAATGCCACATGGCTGTTTTGTGTTGTCTTGTTTTTTTATTCCATGCCATGTTGAGGTAAAATTATTCATGACAGAATGCAATGTGTCACCGTCAACTTGATACCAGGATTCAATGTTAATGCCTTTATTTATGTATTCATTTATTTATTTTGCTTGCCTGGTCGGGCAAGTAGGTCAAAAATCAACTCGCCTCTAGTCAATTTTTACTCGTCCCTGTACTAACTGTCCTATTAATTAGCCGTTATCAAATAACAACAAAGACTGAAGTTAACTGTCTTGTTGAATCTTTCTCTCCTTGCTCTGAGGCACACTGTGCAATTCATAGTTGGAATTTCACCAACTAATGCCACCCAACTAACATCCTGTTTCCAGGATAACTGAAATGCACTTCAGCTCATAAGCATCTTTACCTGCTGCCATTTTCTCACGAGTGTCTGATCGGTACAATGCATGTGCGACCGTCAACAGAGTCCAGCATGGCATTTTACTTCCACCCAGTCAAGCAGACAATCCTTAGTGTTGAGCTCTGAACCTGATATGTACAGTATACACAGCAACAGTAGATATAATCAGTGCAACAGCAATTATATAAATCAGCTGGTAACCTTTGCTGCATGTCATACTGCTCTCTCTTCCTCATTTCCTGTCTGCGTCTTCATAGTCTTTCCCAAATGAAGGCAAAAAATGTCCAAAAATGGTCTTCAAAAGAACTATATATTATTATGAGTGCTCAGTTCATCAGAATTTTGTGTTACATTTCATCTTCTGCTATGCAGTGGTGTGAGGCACGCTATGAACATATAGAACCACAGCAACCTTATCCACAGAAAGGACTAAAAATACAGTATTCATTAAGTGGGTGATGGATTTGAAAAAGCTGCCAAGAAGGACACATCACCGGCCTGTATTGCGCATCAATAATTCACTTGCATTATCACTGAAAACCATAATAACTTCATGCATATGAAACTATTCACGAACCATTATTTACAACATCACAGCATGCTCATGATAAAGAGCCTATAGATAAGATAATGAATTTATAAACAGACATTATCAGACTGTACTCACTGAATGAAACAAACAATGAAACACTGGGAAAATGATAGGAAGCCTCTTTTCAACCTTTAGTTCATCAACTAATCATTTACTATCTAGTTCCAGTAACAGTAATTTCCCTGAAATGACATTGAAAATATGTGCTTCCTGAAATATCCTTGCAGCAATAAAAATGAATTGGACTGCTGTCAGTATTCTGCTGTCTGTATGTCTCCCATTATGGTTAAACTAACTGAATAATTCATGGAAATGTTAATTGTTTTTTTTTTTGTTTTTTTTTTTCCAGTGGTAAACTGCACAGATCCAGGTATCCCTGCCAATTCTATCCGGGAGAGTAAGATCGAGCATGGTAACTTTACATTCGGCAGCGTGGTCTTCTACGACTGCAATCCAGGATATTACTTGTTTGGCTCTTCTGTGCTCACTTGCCAGCCCACGGGCCACTGGGACAGACCTCTACCAGAATGCATCGGTACAGTCATTACTTTGTTCACTTGTTTTCAACACTTTGACAATCAACGGGCAAATCATGTAATTATTCATGTTATTATTATGAGTGTTTCTCTTGTTCAGTGCATCAGTTTTTCTACCATTTTGTGCAGTTAGCATATTTTATGCAAAAGTTGATTAAATAATACCATGAACAAGAGATGCAAGTAAATAATTAAGTGAAAAGTTTATTTGCAGTTGAATGTCCACAACCTTGTTTATGTCCTTATTCGCTCCTAGATTTTAGATAGTACAAGTCGCAAGATGTTGTGACTGAGAGCATCTGTGTGTCATGTCCAGGAAACGATGTTAAGTTTATTTTAGTTTTTGTCTCATGTCTTGTGATTTCCTGTTTTATTTTGTCACTACTTCCTGTCCATGTCTATTGTCCTCAGCTTTGCTTTTTCCCTTTGTCTGTTTTCCCTCCTTTGCGATTACCTGTCTCCGTCCTGATTGTTTCCACCTGTGCCCTTACCTTGTGTGTATATATAGTCCTAGTCTCCCTTTGTCCTGTGCCAGTTTGTCTTGTCCCTTGTGTCAGACAGCCAGCGTCATCTCCATTGCCAGGTCTTGTTATTTTGTTACTTTGTTCCAGTGATTTCCTGTTGTCTCTGCCTAGCTTCAGTCTAGTGAGTTTTTGTTTCTCAGTTTAGTGTTAGCAATTTTCTGTTGTCTTTTCCTAGCTTCAGTCTAGTGTTTTTTGTTTTTTAGTTTAGTGTAGGTTTTTTCCTCTGTGAAGAGTGATTTTCAGTTTGTACTTTTGAACAAAGACTTTATTTTGAAACTTTGAGAGTCATGCATTCTGGTCACAGTCCAGTAATGACACTGTGTTTTGTTCAATGCCCTAGTGGCAATCTAGGACAATCATCTATGAACTGTATGGGTTATCTTAGATTGTAATGTTGCTCTCAAGCACCTGGCTCATCATGCACTCTACTTTTTGTGCAATGCCACCAACAGTAATGACCTATTTTCTAGTGAAATTATCAAAAGTAAACCTCAACATTTTGCATGCCGGCTCAGAAAGCGCTTCATTTCATGGTAGAGAGATGATGCTCTGCATTTACTTTATCAAACAGAATAGTAATTAAGGAGATACACAGGAGTGTCTGTCTCAAATGTTTTCACGGCTCCAGGCATCTCTGACTGTTAAGAAATTAACTTTCTTTGCATTATGAGACTAAGCTGATTATGTGACAGCTCCCACGAACTAAGGTCAAAAGAATAATAAAGTAGTAGAGAAAATGAAGTGATGTACCAAATTAAAACAATATAGTGAGCATTTTAAATGTATATAGAACAGTACAACTAATAGTTTAGTTTTGTTTTTTTGACAATTAAAGTGCAGAAATCTCTTCGTTCGACACGCCTGTATTAACAGTAGAAAACAGTGGTGTGTCACACCAGTAACAGTCTGAGTGGAGAATTTATCAAGTGTGCAGAGGCATGCCACACCAACACAACACTGTCCATCCATTAACTCATCAGTTCATAATCTTATTTCCTTTTCCTGCTCTCTGTCATGCAGAGGTGGACTGCGGCCACCCAGGTACGCCTCCCCACGCAGTGATGAGTGGGGAGAAGTTTACCTTTGGCTCCACTGTGCGCTACTCCTGCACTGGAGACCGCCAGCTCATAGGAGACTCATCACTCACCTGTCAACTGAACGGACACTGGAGCGGTCCACTGCCCCACTGCTCAGGTATAGGACGCAAATATATTCATGCAGGCGCACAAGCATGTCAGCCACACATTCACCCAATGAAAATTAAGTCTCTTTCACATTTCCTTATGACACTGAAATTCACTTTACATACCTCTGTGTGCTTCCTGTGCGGAGGAGGGAAAATAAAATGGAAACACCTTAAATGTTTAAGTGTTTATATTTTCCCACTTAAATGTGCGGTTTTTATTTGTTTATTTGAGATTTCTGCGACTACTATGCTGTTAATTGAGTTCCTGTTGTGTTGTTCATGGCGTTAAAAGTGACAACCTTTTTTTTTCCCAGAGACAACATCCCTAATACTCCTAATAATGGAGAGACAAGTTGCTGTTGAATTGTTTAAATGTAACTTCTCAGTGTTGTAAGCACCACAAACAATTCACTTCCATTTTTGAGTGCCAGAAATATAGAACATATATATATATATATATGAATTGCAAAAAGGCAAATTATCTCTATGACTAGACTAGAAACACTGCTTCATGGTGGTGTAGTACCTGGCATTAATTAGATACTCGGTTAGAGCCTGTGTGAAGTTCAGGGAAAACACAGCACAGGATAGTTATCGGCCGACTGAGCCAATTTGCTGCCCTCAAACAAGACCCCTTGTGGAGCTCTTACAGGATTTGTTAATGGTAAGTATGTGCCAATATATCTGACCATTATTGTCCTCACATTCTTTATGTACCCAAAGCAGTTTCACACTTTTGCAACAGGCAGGTTTATCTGCCATGTCTCTGTGTTTGGCTGGTGAATGTTGGAAAGAGTTTTTGGTTGCACCAAATGAATCAAATGCTAACCCTTACCCATCGTTCAGTCATAGTGAGTTATGACTTCAAGCCTCAGCCACAGAATGTGTAGAAGCTAATTTTACTTTCTGTGTAAAACGGTCAGTGGAGTGAGCAATATCGCCCCTGACATAACCCACACGCAAAAATTAAGACAGTGCCTTTTATGTCCAGTGTTGGTTGCAGATTTTCCTCTTGACATTTTCTGAAAACCAAAAAAAAAAAGTCAGTCTTACATTGTATGTTTACTCCTCTCTGTACCCTTTTCCTCCCATCAGCCTTAAGCAATCCTGACCATTTAAGTGGATTCCCTTCACTGAATGTTCACTTGGTTTGTTCAATTCACTGACCCAGAAATAATTTTTGTAAGCAGACTTATATATCTGTTTTTTTTCTTCTTTAATGGGAGTGCGAACACTCTACTCACCTTCACTGTTTTGTGTTTATTCAGACATTTGGGAAGTAGAGAATTCAGACTCCTTAGATTATACAGAGATGCACATGACTGAAGAGGCTCAAATCTGTCTCGCAGTTTCCATTGATTTTTCTTTCTTAGTTCTGCTAAATAGTGACCGAGTTGATGGTGGAGTATTTCTCTGTTTTCACCTCCATAATTATCTGTTGTGTACAGCCTAATAGCAGTTTTTAGGCCTGAAATGATAGATGTAGAATCTAATAAAGCATGTAATTTTAGTGCTTGTGGTCCAAAAAATTAATGATGCAAGGTATTTTTCTTCTTTATCACCTACTATTTAAAAGTAATTTATCATCTATTGTTGAGATGATTTGATCAGCATCCTGCTGTTATGACAAACGAGCCTCTTGGAAAGTGATGATTTGCAATTTAGCATGGGCTCTACTGCCTCTGTTTATCTGAAAAAGAAAAAAAAACAATGAATAAACTCTGCTTTAATCTGGGCAAAAGCCCTTTCATACCAACAACATTCAATGTGTTTAATTTAACTTGTCCAAATCTTAATCACCATCAGCTCATCACTTGAAAAGTGAGATAAATAAAGCCAGCATGAATCTGTTATCAAGTGTTTAAATTGTCCAAGAGCAATTGCTGTTTAAAGAGCAAAACCCTGTGGAGGAATTTGCGGAATACGAGTCTTGGCTCAGTGACCAGAGGATGTAATCATAATAAATGATGCTGTGAGTTACCAAGTAAAAAAAAAAAAAGAAAAAAGAAAAATGATGTGCTGAGGTGAGATATTGACAATATTTTAATTTTAATTCCATGTAATCACTGAACAAAAATCAAAACTTCAGTTTGTTTTGTAGTGTTACAGCAGCACACCAATAAGAGATGCTACTGATTGCTGGATCTTGAAAAAGGGGGATTAAATGGGTATAATATTAAGGGGATGTTATGTACATGTGTGGTAGTGCAAAAAAATAAGACCTTTTGTGACATATAGGACTCAGATGATATTGATGTTGGGCATAGATGATGATAATTACAGTGTAAAAGCATCCTGCTCACACTGCTACACAGATTATGCTGATTCTCTATGAAATCAGCCACTTACAATGAAAAGACAACACCTTTTGTAGATCATTTGTTCATCCCTAAGAGACTTGATGAATTCAGACCCATGGCAGCAAACATCTGTTACAGCTGTAGCAGAAATTAGAATCTAAACACAGCTGGAGCTAAGTTGTTGCTTAGAGAACTAAAGCTGTAATGCAGCAAACGCCTAAAGAGTTTTAAATTAGTGAGAGTGTACATTTTAACACCTAGTTTTCACAGGCGCATTAGCTAAAACTTCTCAAGTGATACAATTAGCAGTGCAGTGTTAGCAAGTCAAATGAGCTATGTGGCAAGTGTTAATTTATGTTTGCTTGTTTTTTTTCTGTCTCTTTTTGAAAATTCTCTGGTTCATGTCCCATCCCTGAGTCTAAGCTTCTGTTAAATGCTTCTGCAGTGATTTTAAAGTATACTTTCAGAAAGGTTGCTGCACGGGTCTTGTAGTGGAGACATCTTTATCTACATCACTGGAAACTATGGAAATGGCAAATATGAATTCTCAGAGAGTGTTCATAATCAACAGCAACAACATCATTTGGACTATGAATTCCTTAGATGTCAAGCCCAGTGTCAGCAACAGTTCTCATGCACACATCCATCCATGCGTCTATCCCTCCTCTCATCAGCCCTCCTTTGTTAATTAGTAAGAGGGGGCATAAAACTGCTTGCCAAGCCATTCCTCTTTTGTCCTCGTCTGTGCATGGCTGAGTTGAAGGCCTTATTATTTCCTCACAAAGGGAGCCTGGTGAACGGATATTAATTCAGATTCAAACCAAATCCACCACCATCCCAATTAGTGAGATTATAGCTGTCACAGTGCAAGCCAAGCCGGGCTGCCTCACCTAACTGAAGGAGACTAATGAAGTACCAACAGCTGCTGCGAGACGTTCAAGCACATATATACACACACAGACAGTCAACAAATAGTCAAAAAGGATGCATGCTAAACATACTCCAGCGAAGACAAATGTATGTAAGTATATGCACAGATTGGCAGAGACACACATAGACGCTCACATGTATCAAGTGCAAGCTCTTACACACACACACACACAAATGCAGTGGAAAAGTAGACAAATACACACATACATACAGTAATTGCTGACCATAGCCTCCCACAAACGAATCATGTCCAGCTGTGAGCCCTTGACCTGACAAATCCAGTCTGTGCATATGTGAGCAATGGGACGTGTGTAGATGTTATGAGCTTGGTGTTTGTGCAGTAAGAGCTTTGTCAACAAGTCCAGCATTACAGCAGCTGTTTGCTGTTCTATAGTTGGAGAGCAACAGCCAACACCGACAATGATACACCGGGTGTATGTACAGCTCAAGGAACAGGAAACACAGAACCTTAATGTTAATATCCATGTCTCTATCTGTCTGTGTTTATGCTGTGCACGTCACTCCAGTGGTGGTTCTCTTAATGTGTGTTATATGCTTCCCCTTCACTCTGAGGACGTCCCGTAATGCAAAAGCCACCCCATCCCCCAGACCTGGGCAAACTGTTCCACAAAGGGCCGGTGTGGCTGCAGGTTTTCTTTCCAACCAAGCAGCAGCACACCAGACTTGACTCATTTAATCAACTGATCTCAGTCTTCAGACAGTTGATTGGTCAAACTGTGTGCTCTTGGTTGGTTGGAGCAAAAACCCGCAGCCACACCGGCCCTTTGTGCCCAGGTCTGCCCCTAGACTCCTTCCCGACTCACACACCACTCTGCTTTGCTTTGCAGTTCATCACAATGTAAAATGTGTGTAGTTGTCATAACATGATCTTGACTACAAACCTGTCGTCTCTTTTTCTTTTTCTGTGGCTTAGAGAGAGAATATATACTTTATTGGAGACAGCTGTAATAGGTCTCCAAAAAAGAGGAGAATTAACAGGAGACACAGAATCTTTTTGTTTTAGTTAATTCATAGCTGTGGAGTACAGGTGGTACAAGCCACTGGAAGTACTGTTTGCACCTACGCACACAAAAAAGACAGGAGAGATAATTCAGGATAATGAAAGTGCATTTGGCTTCAGAGGTCACACTGTATTCATCATTTCTCATAACCACAGCTGGTTGCCTTTTAATGCTGGCTTCACCGTTTTTATGGACAGGAAGCTCCTGGTGTCAAAGCAGTGAAAGGTATTGGTCCTCCAGGTTGTTGGCAGGGTGACAGCTGCTCATTGGTGCATTGTGTGTTTTATAGCTGCATCCAGGAGGACTGAAAAGATGTACAGTTTGACTCTGCGACTTCCCTGTAGTGTCCCTCTGCTTGAAAGACAGAAACACTGTGTTGTAGCTGACTGCCATACCTACTTAAAAGGGCCCATCTGTGAACACACACATATTCAGTTAAAGTGGCTGCATTTTCAGTTTCTTGTTTTCATCGCTTCTTGTCTGGTTATCTCCCATTGCAGGTGACTCGGCAGACACCTGTGGGGATCCTGGCACACCTGCTCATGCCAGCAGAGAGGCCGGGAACTTCAAAGTGCGCAGCAAGGTGCGCTTCACCTGCACTGTGGGACATACGCTGTACGGCTCAGCAGAGAGGATCTGCTTCCCCAACGGGACCTGGTCAGGCAGACAACCGTTCTGCAAACGTAAGAGGGATCTTTAAAATGTCTTTGTCATGTCATGTATGAGACAGTAGGAGAGGAAAAGCAGAACCTAGCACTGAAGGCTTGGTCTGATATTACCTGTTTTAAACTTAAGATTTGAAATAAATTTAGATTGATTATTTAGATTTATTTTGGAAAAGTTCAGGAGACTGCACATTTTAAACACGTGAAGTTTGGATGACATGGCCATTTGCTTACCAGGATGGCAACAAAATAAGCTATTTTTTGTGTTATGGGAAGGGAAAGATTTCAGTGTTTAAGGACATGAGATTTAAAGGCAGGACATCTTCAATTTTGAGGATTCTTTTTGAAGTCTGTTCTCTTATATTGGCATCCATCAGCCAAAGTTAGACAAATTCTACAACACATGTTGTGTTTGAATCCTTCTTTAAAATTAAACACTGATCATTTTGCTTACTCAAGAACATACAAAGTGTTCTTTTGGTACAGTACTGAAATTTCAAACATTAAGGAGCCCCAGCTTACACACAGACATTGTATACAACACATAGGTTGCATGCAAGGAAGAACAGGCAGTGAGTGTAAAGATAAGTGGTCTTATGCTTCCACTCTCACACACACAAGTGACTGCAAAAGCTCACAAACAAAGAACTGCACCAGATGGATAAGTATCTTTTTGCTGCAGTCTGGTATTTTCTGCCAGTACATGGTGCTGTGACTAGCTTCCAGACTGCAACCAAAAAAATAATTAATTCTAGACACCTAAAGCCAACTTCTTTTTGGAGTGTGATAAATGAATCATTGTGGATTTTGGAGATATTAGTTTGCAGAATGCCAGCTCAACATTTTGCATAAATTACCCCAGGGGTCAACCGGATATTGAGGCAAATGTTTGACTGCGCCTGCTCTCCTCTTCTTGCTGTTCACCTGCTTGGCACAGTGCCAGTGTAATTTTTAATGTGATAGGCCAATGAACAAACCTTCTGAGCTACCTTCTGTGTATCTGCCTTTCATTCCATCTCTCTTGCTTCCCCTTTTTTTCTGTCTGTCTTCTCTCTCTATCCTTCATTTCCCCTGATGTCAGCCTTTTTGTCTCACTTCTCCCCTGATTTCTCTCTGTCTTAATCTCTTTCTCTGGCATGTCTCTCCCTCCCTGTCCACTCCTCCATCTGTCCCTCCTCTGTCTCTCACTGTCTATTGCTACATTGCATACAGCCTTGACCCATCCCTTCCACCCTCCTTTTACCCCACATCTCTCTGCCACTACCTTTTCATCTCTCCATCTCCTCACTGACCCCCTTGATTTAGAGATTGTTTTAGCCACCTTAGGAGGGAGAGCGCAGGAATTCACTGGAGCCTGAATGAGTTTCCCTGCTGTCTGTCTGTGATCTAAAGCCCTGTGTACTGTTAAAAGCCATCCATTCGTTATCTACAACCTTTTACAGTCTCTAGAAAACAGTCAGTGTGGATATTCAGCTTAATATTCATCTCACAATGCCATCAAGGTCTGTTTTGTGTTTCTGTCATCATATCTGTCTTGAATCTTAAAAAGGGAGCCAAAGAGCCAACTTTATTTTATTTTTGGCAAATGTGTGATGTCCATATGCTCATGTGTGCACTTACAGTAGAGTAATGTGAGCATGTTGGCACCTGGTGTGTTGCCGGAGTGATGTGTTTGCACCTCAATGAGCTTGTGTGTGTGTGCGTGTGTGTGTAACCGACATGCGCTAATCGAGAAATCACCAGTGCACCTACTAAACGTCTGTCTCCAACGAGAATCACTATTTCAAATTTTCCAGGCAGTTAGGTGGGCAAATCAATTTTGTAATTAGACATGATTTGGGACAGAAATGAAACACAAAACACATGAAATAAACTCTGTCCTTCGCCTTCCTCGGTGAGAAATGTTTGTTGGCATCCTTCTAAGCAGAGCTCAAGCTGACATTGTTGCTGTTTGCTCACTTCTGTACTTCTTTCTTATGTACATCAAACATATGGACACTGGATTAGGGGTGTACTATTTACAGTCGGAGAAGGTTATCTGTTCCCTCAAGGGATCAACTAGTGTCTTGTATGCCACTTGACAACCAATTTTAACATTTGTGGCAAATATGGAAGCAATGAAGTACACTACGTTCCCATTTTATGTACTCGTATGTCTACTTATTTAACTAGTATGGTCATCCCTGTTTGTTTTTGCATGTTTGGGTGGGTGGAGTTTCTTTTTTTAAAATTTATATTTTATTATTATTACTATTTTTGTCTTTTTAATAAAATATCATTGGACAAGACTTTTGTTTGTTTTGTTGGCACATTCTGGAAATGTTGTAAAGAACAGTCAGTTCAAGACTTTGCATGAGATTCAGTCTCCTTTCTGAGTTCAGTCTGTGTTTCATTTATTTCACTGTGTGACCCTGTTAAAAAATGTTAAATAAAAAATGTTATTTAGCAAAATATACTGACTAAAAGTTCAGGTGTTGTTAAAAGTTCTTAGCTGCAATTGTTGACATTACTCCCACGACCGTCCTTTTGTTTTTAGACAGCACTAAATGTCCTTACTGTGGATGCGCTATGGGAATTGACAATACACAAACTGCACTTTATTTACTGATGACTTATCAATAGTGCGCTGGGGATTTGTGTACCGCTGCACCAGCTTTGCTCATTAGCCCCTCTTAATAAAGCTGTGATACTCTATAGATTAGTCTCTATAGAGTTCACAGCTTCACATCTTCTTTAAAAAAGAAAAATAAAACTTCCTCACATCTCCTGATGTAAGGCACACATGCAATAGGCAGAACTCTGACACAAGACAATTTCTGTCTGACCTTTCCAGACTGTTCTGAGTGCTAATCAGTCAAGAAACTTATTCCTCAGGTCAAATGCAATGCAAATGCATATATTGTAAATAAATATTACTGTTCATACAGTATTGAAGCTATGTATTTTTCCAAGCCCTTTATCACCTCTAGACCTTCAGAAGTCATCTTACAGCTAACTTGGGGGCTCGCAACTCTCAGACTGTGAATTGCTGATATGGAAAATAGAAAATCCATTACTATTTTACACCTCTAACCTTCACTCCTTTCTTTCCTCCCATGTCTTGCAGCTGTGCAGTGTAGTAACCCAGCTACACCTGCTCATGGCCGTATTTCCCGTGTAGATGGCACAACTTTCTCCCACTCCATCGTGTATTCTTGTATGGAGGGATATTTTCTCACTGGTTCGCCCACACGTCAGTGCTTGGCAAATGGCACATGGTCTGGCACAGCTCCCAACTGCACAAGTGAGTTTTATACATACAGAAACCTAAAGGCGTATTGAGGTCGTGTCTCTTGGTCTTATGGATTCACTGTGCATAAGCAACGGGTTTGTTATGTTCAGCGAACTATTTTAGTTTTGAGCCTACTAGATACATAATAAAATAGCTTTTTTAAATGCCACAATCATATAAATACAAGCGTGTGAATGTAGCAGTTGCTACTCACTGCTGTAGATGTGTGCATTGTGCCATCTGCATTAGCTGCTGAATGACAGTCTGTTGTTACTGCTGTAGTCACACTCTTTCAGCACAGAGCAGTCCAGTGCTGCAGTTATTTTTAGGTTGGATATTCCACCAAGGTTCACTTTGGAGTGAATGTCTGTTGAATATCCAACCTTAAACTAACTTCTCCAAGGTGTGAAATTGTGAAAGTGCAGCACATGGAACTCATGGAAGACTCTGAGGAAGACAATGGGTGCACCATAAGAGTGCTCAAGGCCAGTCAGGCACATAGGTAGAGAGGCAGTTAAACTGTAGAGTCATTTAATTCAGTTTGAATATAATGGCCTACCTTTAAAACGCCATTCTGCTGCACAGTTTTCATGTAAGGAATTGGAAAGAAAATTGTGAAGTGATCAGTGTCTGACCAATAAGATGTGTTGTGTTTAATGTTTCTTGGTTGATTATGGTTTGCCAAATCACACTTAGAATTTGTCATCATTGCTTTCAGAAATAGAACAGCACCCAACACCCAAAACAACCGTGGTGTTATCGCGATTGTGAGCCACCACTGACCAATCATACACAGCCAGGCATGTTGCTCACAATAAATGTTGCACTGTTAGTACAGGAGACAGAATCAGCCACTGTTCTTGTTTTCTTTCTGATGCTGAACAAATGAAACATATAATTTGTGCTATAAAGCACAAAAAGCCCTTTAAAAAAATGAATACAGACATGACTGAAAATGAGTTTGCTCCCTATTCCTACCAAAGGGAGGCGTTCTGTGTGATCCACAGTGGTGCGAAAGTAAGGTGTAAGATTTCAAATAGCACATAAATCTCTTTGAGCTTCTTTTCCTGCAAAGCGTCAAAACTGTCAGGCACTTTTTTATTGTCTGGATCTCAGCAAATGAGCCTTGCAGTAATTAAGAAGTATGCCAATCTATATTCAATTTGCACCAGGATGACTATCAAACAAAATTACACATTGTTCTTCTTTCTGAAAATCACCATATTCGCGCTCCCTCATTCTTTTTGCTTGTTATTGAATCACAAGAAAAGATAAATCGTATGGGCATAATTTTCAATTTTGGAATGAAATGAGTCTCTGGAGAGATATATACAGGGAGGGAGGGAGGGAGAAGGAGAGAACGATTGGAAATTGGATTGAATGATAATGATCAAACATACAGGAAGGCTGAATAGCTCTTTTTGGGGGGTTTTGCCTCTTTTTTCTCACTTTCAGTCCTGCTTTTCACCAAAGTTATTGTTGTTATCCTCCTGCATGCTATAACCTCACATTAAATTTTAGTGGTCACTTCAGGGACATCAACACTTAAGATGCCAAGATTGGCTCCGTGTGCCTTCATTAAGGAGGCAATCATTTTCACGGTTCATGGGTAATCGATCATGTAGGTTACCAGATCAAAGTCACACAACATTCTCAAGGGGAGAGAGAAAAGTTCTTCTTTTACTTTTTTCTAAACTCTCTGGATGGTTGATAAATGAAATTTATAGAGCATGTTAAGGAATTGGGGAATTAAATGAAGTGCAGTCGAAAGACTTGTTCAGTGAACTGTGAAGTAAAGCCATAAAGCACTTCATGAAATCAAAACTAAACACTAATTAGAAGGGGAGACTATTTGCCCTGTAACATGCTGTGATCTTGTTGATTTATATCTACTGTTTTTAGTGCTCCTCATCTTCTCTTCTTTTTTCTTCTCCATCCCTTTAATCTCTCCGCTAGTTTAAACACCAACACAGTGTTGGATTCTCTTCATGGATGTGGGGTTCAAGGACAGGGTTAAATGAAGATATCATAGCAAAATTCCTGTCAGTGCATTTAGTAGTAGAAGATGCCCATGGTTCAGAAATATGATGGAGTAAGGGATAAAGAGAGAAGTTATTGAATGAAAAAGCTGTAGAGTTTGTTGAGGTCAACAGCCTGAAGCTTTTCTGCATTGTGCTGACTGACTGGGTTTTTCCCTCCTGCAGTTAGACAAGCACATGTAAACATTTACATTTACAAACATACTTTTTCCCTCTTCTCTTCCTCCAAATGTTTGTAGTTGAAACCAATTGACATGTTTTTAAGCTGCCTTTTGTTCATGCTGGCTGCTTCTGGCTTATGTGTGGAGAGACATAAGATGGTTAGTCAAGATAATGTGTTTTAGTATCGTTATCATCAGTCAAAATCAGAATAGTCTTTGAATGTAGGGGAATGCTTGTTTTTTCTTTGGATTCTTACAGAGATCTTTCCCAAATAGTTTTTATGTTATTTATAGTACTTTAGTCTGAAATGGCAGGGAGACATTCATGGTGTCCAGAGGATGAATCAGCATGAGGCTGACCTTTGTATTTTTGGATGAAATGTCTCATTAAGCGTTAAATGTGTTACCACTGAAATTTGGTTCACGCTTTCATGTCTCCCTCAGGATAAAGTGTAATATTGATCATTGGCAGTTAATATAGCGCCCATTTTAATTTGTGCAATACTTTGCTTACTTTAAAAACATTATATCACCTTCAACCTCAGCAGTACCTTTTGCAAATTAGAACTATGAAGGTGAATGTGGGAAACATTATGTTGGCATTCTCATTGTGAGTATGCTGGCATGCAATGACTTTTTGTTTGTCAGATTTTTAGCAAGTTACTCTTTACATTGCCAGATACCACTCTAAGTGTGAGTGGGAAAATATATTCTTTTATGGTTGATTCGTAAAATAGAGTTCACAAACCACAAGGTTTAAGTCCAAGAATATAGACAAGACTGGCAAGTTATTACACAAACAATTTTCATTAAAGGAAGGCAGCAGTGCCTACACACACATATTTAAATACATCAGTTCCAACTGGATTACAGGATACAGGTGGCAGGAACCTCTAGAGTTGATGGAACTCCCCCCAAGTAGGCTAAACAGAAAACATACATAACAGATAGCTGTACAACACATGTTGTCGTCAGATAAACATCAACGCTGTACAGCTACCCTCAAATTCCCCCTGGCTTACTGCAGAGAGCTGTCCTACCTGTTGGTGTAGTTTTGTGCTGATTTTGAAAGTAAACAAATAATCATTGGAGCAAGCAAGCATGTACTGTCAGAAATTTGAAAACTCAGTTGGTGGCAAAGTGAATACTTCACAGCTCTCAAATGTATTGTGTCAGGATACAAAGTTAGTCTCACACAGTGATGATTAATACGTCCAAGTGTTGAAATCCTTGGCAGCAACTGAAAATAAACAAACAGGAATTAATTTAAGGGAGGAGGCGTGAGCAGGGACAAACATATGCATCAAACTGGCTTCTTTAATTTAGGCGAACAAGTCACAAAGATTTTTGTAATGACAAGGCACAAATTAGGATCGTAAGATGAAACAAGGCCCACAGAAATGCAATCGAATCAAGATTCTGGCAATTTACAGTTTTATCAGAGATGGCACTAGGTTAAGACCTGACGATATACTGGGCCAGCACTCAGCCATCTGTTCACTTTGCAGAAAATGTGCCATGAGAAGAAGCCAAGAATACGAATAAGAAAAAAGAGATAGAACAAAAACTACTCTGGGAAGGAAGCGCCCAAACATAATAGTCATTTTTACTGAGTTCTCCCTTTGATTTTGACAAAAATTAAGAAATATCTCAAATGTCTCCTTGGATAAACATAAGAAAATAACAAAACAGACCTGCCTCATGCTTAGGTCGGGGTACCGCACAACAGATGTTGTCTGATGATGATGTGAGCACTTGGTCAAAGACTAATTTCACTACAGCTTTGTCATCATCTTCTGGTGATTTTTCTTATCTTCTTACCTTCATGATTGAACTTCATAATAAACATACACCCCGATGCTTCATGTGCAAACAAATATGCTGTGTGTTATATAGGCAGCCACTAAGGTTGATGTACAATATGCACCATTGTGAATAGCAATAACTGGTAATGGTAATAACTGGTAGCATCTTATATTACAGCTCAGAAATAACATGGTAAGACTGGGATAAAAGTTTGATAATACAGAGGTTATAATTAGATAATACCATGTATTTACCAAAATAAGTAGGTGATAGCTTGGCATTAATGGCGGGTGTAAGTATTATTATACTGAAATCTATGGAACAGGTTAACAAGAAGCCAAGAACAAAGTGTAACAATGGAGAAATACACTTAAAGGTAGTGATAGAGATAGTGTTAAGTTTTTTTTTTTTCAATGATGTCTTCACAATATTATAGGCTATTATCAGTGAAATACCTTCAAAATTATTAAAAAAATTCTTGCAGATCAGAATTGGTCATTTCTGAATTATAATGCTGAAATTCATCCCATCTTATCTTCCAAACATTCATTTTTGTTTCAACGTAATACTGTACGAATTATTTGTTTAATGTCAAGACTTGTTACCTAGAAACAATAGTAATAATATGTGTAATAACGTGAATCTGGGCCTGCAAAACTGTAAAACCACCTGTTTCTGGTTAATTTCTCTCTACATTGAAACTAACCAGGCTCGCCAGTTAACTTAACATTTAGCAAAGCTAATTTCCGAACAAACTAAGTACTGAAAGTCTTTTCCAACACCACAGCGCTACAGTAATACAAAATAATCTGACTGTAACCTCACCAATCTTTGTTCAGGATGGATAGGCTTAAATACTGATGTTTTTAAATGTATTATATGGTATATTTCATATTACATTTCAGTATGCTCTGATCACTGCTCAACAGCATTTAGGATATTTTCTGATAAAAGTTCCTCATGTCTGTGACAGTGATCACTTGTGGCGAACCTGGTATCCCAGCAAATGGACTTAGATTTGGAGATGACATTTCAGTGGGCCAGAATGTGACATTCATGTGCCAGCCGGGGTATGTGATGATAGTAGGGGGCAATACTGTCACAAGGACCTGCACCAACAACGGCACCTGGAGTGGGATCATGCCAGCATGCCAAGGTAAGCACCACCCACACTACACAGTCACAACCTTGATAACCATCAGCCCGTGCTGTAACAACCTTGGCTCTGTGGCACACTGTCATATACAATATAAAGTACACGCTTACACCCTGAGATCTAATGAGATTAGCAAACAAGGTGACATACAGCTTCCTATATGGTCAGATAGTGTCATATTCAGTGTGCTGATAACCCAAGTGCCAACAATGTATAAAAATAGATGTCTGTGAGACAGATACTCATACACACTTGGAATCTGGTTTTCTAAATTATGTAGAGGGCATCCCAGCATTACAAACCCTAGATAAGAGATGACATCACTCAGCTGGCTTTAAAAATAACAGAATATATATATAATACATTTTTAGAGCCCTTGATCTAGGACACAGTGATTTCACCCACACCTGCATCTGGAGTTGCACCTGTGGTGGCACAGAACCATGGCTAAAAGTTGCTCTGACACTTGATGATGGATGGCTAACAAGTCCTCTTCATCTCAACAAGGATCTCTCTAATTTTACAGCAGTTAATTACTGGCTGCCTCACTCTGAAAGTTTGTGTGCACTCTATGGGCTTGATTAATACGGAAGTTAGAAAATCCACCAAGTGGATGTAGTTGTTGTACACCCACCAGCACTACATCACTCTATGATTTATGACGCTTAACTGGAGGCCTAAATTAGTGTGTCTTCCATCGACGCCCAAAAGTAAGTATTGCTGGAAAGATTAACTTGTGCAGTGAACAGTTTGAAAGTACACCAGGAAAAGGGTAGAACCCACAAGGTGAATGGTGGCTCATTGTTGCTAAGGAACTGTTCTCAGGCTGCTGTCTCAGTCACAGTGGCAAGCTGATGTTGTTTGCCTCTTGAGAAATAGTGGAGGACAAATGAAATGTGAGAGAAAAAGTGTCAGACTGTGAGAGACTGACATGCACACAGACAGACAGAACAGGAAGAGACATATACGGCGACAAGTTTCAGGAAGGTATAGAAAATCAATCCCACAGAATTCTTTCATTCTTTGAAAAGGAATGAGTACGAACGAATGTGAAAATATGAAGCCTGTTGAGCTTTTTTTTCTTATTTCTAGATGTAGTCACTCTATAAAATGTTGTTATAGACCCAGAAGTAGTTGTCATCACCTTTCCTTAGCTCAGCTCGTAGGGAACTGTGGTTTTAAGCTGCACACTTCTTGCCCTCCTCAGGCTCCCAAGGACATTGCCAAGAAGTTTACAACATCCAAAGTGACACTGATTTGTAATATTTCATGGGTGTCTTTTATTATTAACACGCCCTGTTCCATGGTATGTTGAAGCTCTTGGATGAATCAATGGTCGCACAATTCATACCCTGGACAGTTCAAGTGGAGAGAGAAACACACAGACACACACACACACACTCACACATAGAGAAGCATGGGTGTATGTGTGCAGATGCATGTGTGTGTAAAAGCGTGTGAAGCTCCTAACCTCCAAGCTCTAATCCTTGACAGCTCCTGCAACAGCTCAGGCACTTGGCCCCAATGCTGCTATGCTTGATGGGGGTAGTGTGGGGAGAAGCAAAACCCTGGAGCTTAGCCTTCAGAATCTCTCTCTCTCACACACACACACGTATACAATCACAGCATTCACTTACACAGCTGTCTCTCGCATGCACACACAGACAGATTTTTTACATACATTCAGGACATACTGACGTGTATGCATCAGTTAGTGAGTCATAGCTTCCCTCCTCTCACTCTTGCTTTTCCAGTGGTGCTTATTTCTCACATTTGGGTAAAATGAATTAAAGAAAATCAAGAGTTGGGGGTGGGGGTGTTTGAGAATAGACAAAAAGGTTTTACTGACTCTGCCGACTCTGTGCATAATTTTGCACTTAGCGTGCGTGTGTGTGTGAGAGAGAGTGTCAGTGCTAGCCATGCCATTTGTGTGTGATGTGTATTTACACACCGCTGATGACACATCCTAAGCCTCACCCAGCAAGGATTCAGTTTGAATCCCAGGTTTGGCGTGTTCAGCTAAGAGGCACTAATGCTGCTTAGAACTACTTAGGAAAATGGGGACACTCTTCGCTTCCCATTCACTTCTGCCTGCCACCCATGCCTTTTTTTTCGATTTATTTAAAGTAATTTCTGATGCAGTGCTTGTGGGATTAGTAGGCAGACTACAATAATCAGCGTAATTTGCCTACTTGGACATGTGCGCTCGCACATTCTTGCCCCATCTGTCTTTTTCTGCCTTTGCCTTTCTCTTTCTATCATGCAGGCATACTGTAAGGACACACATACACACCGAAACACACGTTCTGTTTTACAGCTGAGCATTTTAGTGAGGTGTTTCAAAATGAAGTGCTTTTTTTCCCATGCCTCCAGAGCAGCAACATTGAAATCCCAAACTGAAGGCACTTTTTACTAATTCATTAACATCAAAGAGAAACAATTTCAAGTGAACTTGTTTCTCCTTGAGAACTTGAGAGTCAAAATTATATTATCAAACAAAACATTAAAAAACAGATTGCAAAACATCAGTATGGTTTTGCCCTTAACTTATAACCACTATTCATCATGGCCTAAATATTCCAAATGTAGCATACATCTAAAACCTATACTGTTTTCCACTGCAACATGTCCATATGGAAATCTTTTTGGATCCACTGCCAAGCAAGAACAAAAGATGGTTCCACCTTGGAGAGAATGTGTGAATATCCCACAGTGGCTCGCTCCACATTTACTGTGGTTCTTCGGGTAGGAAAAGAAAACCGAGCTGAAGTTTATGAGGCACGAAAGTTGTCTGTCAAGTTATTTATATTAACATTTTCATAATCAGAATGTCAACTTTAAATTTTAAGTGTCATATATTGTAAAAACTATACTTTATACAGCTGGCAAGAAGACTGCTTTTATGATCTGTGTAGGTATGATAAGTAAAAGCTAATCTGGTTTGTAACAAAGGAAGCTACTATGCAATAACACATCTGTGTTTATTTCACCAGCTTTTTTTTAGTGGTTTATTTTTGCTGTTGAGATATTGTGTCCCAATTAGTTGATTATTTTTAAACCTTTCTAACTGTCACTAATCACATTTTAGTGTAGCAAGTGTGAAGAGCTATATATTTGAATTAAATAAAGCTGTCACTTTAAAAAAAAAAAAATCTACTGGATTTTAAGCTTGAATAAGACTTGAACTTTTGCAACTAAATAACAGATTTTATGAGTCAAATAACCTACAAGAGTGGAGGGTGACTAAATATACAGTACAGAACACTATTACATCAATATTCTATATATAAATTTTTGAACACCTTTATAGCAGCAAACAGCAATTTGCTATGTAAAGATGTAGTGGGGTAATGATGATTTCTCACTTGTAATATGAGATGTCCACAGAGGCTGCCTTCACTTTGCTGCATCTGTATATTTTTGTCATGTATTTAGCAAATTAAAATGTCTGTACTGTCATACTGAACACTAAAACATAACTTGATAGCCATGGTGTTAACATGACAGTTTAAGTAACTGGATTTGTAAACTAAACATCTGATCTTGCTTGACAGTTGCAAAGCTTTGATATAGCCTTGCTTCAATTTGCAGATCTTTGTTCAAGTGTTTCAGCATGTGTGAGTGCGTCTAAAAGAAAGAGAGACTTGGGGAAATCATGGGTGTTGAGGGACGATAGTAATGGTATAAAACAACTGCTATAATTTATTCACATCCCTAAAACCCATATCCCATCTGCGTCCCCACGGGTTCATCTCCAAGTGTGTCAGAACAAACTTCAAGCTTTATTATGCATTCATTTATTACATTTGTTGAGCAGAAAGTTTATGGCTTACACAGATGCAAGATGTCCCCTCATTTCCCACAGAAATTATTCATTGTACTCTAAACAGAAATAGCTGAAAAATCCCACACAGTCACTTTCAAAACACAGACCATTTCTCTGGGCTAGAGACCTAGTTTTCACTCAGCTGTAATTCACATTATGGAGAATTTGTGCAATCCCTATTGCCTCTTGATATCTGAAATATAGCACTATAATTTGAAGCATGCAGTGTAACGATAGACTGACAAAACATGTTCATGTTTAACCTGCATGAAAAATAAAACTTATCTCCTGTTGTGTGTTAAAAAGGAGCAGTGCATAGCCACTCTGGGACATAATATTTTAGCACTGTGGATATAAATGGGAAGATTAAACCTGTGCGAATGACAATTTATTGGTTAAAAAATGGTTTTATTACTATATTTTAAACATTTTAACACCACAGATCCCTCTTAATATCACCAACAACTCCATTTATCAAAACTGTATGCAAAGACCCAACATATAACTATATCCCTATATATCCACATAAATCATACTAATTATCTCCAAGCTTTAATATTGTCTGTTATCCTTAAGTTACATGCAATAGCTATTTTACTTTTGCATCAAGTTGGACGAAAGCAAGAGTGTTTTCTTAAGGATCTTTTATGGTTCTTTATTCTTGTGAGTGCTGTAGAAGCAAATATTCTCAATGTCACTGAATTGATATCACAAAGTATTTTTGCTTTAATTCATATTTTGATTCCATACACAGTACCCTCTACATAGTACAGGATTTATATTCAACCCTCCAACTACTTCATGATTTGACAATTATGTCTTTTATTAAATATAGTTGAAATATAGATTTTAAAATGTCCCTCTGTCCTTTGCCCATTATGCTATCTATGTAATCCTCTGCTGTAATTTTTACATTTGGAAATTTAGCACCTGATTTTCTTTCATAGCTGACATATTTTGGTCCCATTGTCCATTTGAACCTGGTCTTGATTCAAACTTGCCTTTCTTGTACCTCAGTTTTATAAGCTTTTCTTTCCATTTTTTTCACCTCACAGTGGTGGTGTGTCCTACACCCCCACCCATACCAAATGGCCTCCAGGAGGGCTCAGTCTTGGAGTGGGGAACCAGTGTGAGCTACAGCTGCCTATCTGGCTATGAGCTGTCCTTCCCTGCTGTGCTCACCTGCACAGGGAATGGAACATGGAGCGGAGACCTGCCTCAGTGCTTGCGTGAGTCACCATTTTGTAATTTCAGTATAATTAAAAGATAATTGTAGAGGTCTGTAGGGGAAGTGTCCTTATGTTTAAACTGAAATAGTTTTGATGACATCTCTGTCAACATCTGATAGATGGTTATTTGCACAGTGGGGTAAATTGTGTGTCTTCCCTAAATGTAATATTATCAAGAACATGAAATGTTGGACTCATAATTAAAAATCAGGTATCCTGTTGCTTTTTCTCTCACTCTTCTATTGATCTTGAATTTATATTAAATCATTTTGAAATAAAAAATACAAGGTTATATCTCGGCATTTGTTACCAGGGTTCCCACTGTGCATTGAAATAGTGGAAAATATGGAATACTGAGAGGTATAATAATCCAGTCAAGCAAATCATAAAATTGTTGAATTTTTTTTGAGGAAGTTGAAATAACAGGTAATTTCTCAAATGGGTTTCTTAACAGGGATATGCCTGCATGTAATTTTACAACTTGTCGCATACATTCAGTGTTTTTTAGAGGAAAGCTCCTTCAACCACTTTTCTGCTTGCCTCTTTTGGTTACCTCAAGTTAATGAAATTAATGAAAGTTATGAATAACTCATGGAATTTAACACCAGGGCCGAGGTTTAAAAGCTGAATTACAATCCAGATAGAAACAGACAGTCTTGCAGAGATGTGAAACAGGGATTATTGGTGTTGCTCCAAGTTGCAACATCAAGGTCTTATTTTGTAAGCAGTGACTCAGACTTAATTCCTAAAAGCAACTTCATTAGTCTCTAAAAACTAATACTGAACAATGCTGGGCTTGAGAGAAGCATTGTATCCTACCTGTTGGTAAAGCACAAAAATTAATACTTCATCATTCATACGTGAAATGGAACCTCCAATTTACATTTTGATTAAATGAAAAGTGAGTCAACCTCTAGCCCTGGAGTCAAAGCTACAGCATTGATGATAAAGATGATGATCTGAGTGGAACCACAAGTGGGGTGTCTGATGCTCTTTACTACGTTAAGACCTTCTCCGAATCATCTTTGCAAGCATAATAATAACCCTTGGGATGCATGACTGCTCAAGAGTGTCTCACTGTCATCGTAATCAGTCTTGCATTATATCAGTCAGACAGAAATGAAATATCAAGAAGGTTAAAGTACTTGTACTTATGTTTGTTGGTCAGCACTAAGTGAAATAAAAACAAATGCCACTAAAAATATTCATGCACAACACTCCAAGCTTGAAAGGCTGTGTTCTTTTTATTTGACTGCTGTGCTGCACCAAAAGCTCCACCACTGGTGTACCACTGACTGTAGGCAGCCCTTTTGTGTTGATTGTTGAATTGATTCATTTTGCATCCAAGTGATTATTGAATCATTCTTTTGCAAGGAATATCTGCAATGAGATGATTGCATGCATTTCTTGTGTACAGTTATGATACTGGGTTGATAGCTGACCTTATGTAAGAGCTTATGATCAGTGGGAAATGAGATGGTTTGCTGTATTTTAGGAACACATGGTGGATCATGACAAAAAAAAACTGTCAGAGACCCGTGAGCCCTTTTATAAAGAAGTACATTCGCTCTCTGTAATTGATGCTAATGACAGAATTTGGTGCTTGTGGCTGTATTCAGGCAGGCAAACATGGTCTCATTTGGGAGTTTAGCATCTGCGATCCAGCTAACAGACTGCTAGTGTTTGTGTCCATGCAGCTGGAAACACAGTCGTGCAGCCATTTGCTCCTCTAAATGGCCACATTGCAGTCGCTTATAGTCATTCATGTAAGTCAGTGTGCACTCTGCTTTCTGATTTATATCCTGCTTAACTTTAAAGGATAGTATTTGTCTGTTATGGTCAGATATATGCATTTAGCACTACAAGACCAGCTGTCCTTTTTTATCGAGGTGCATTGCTGTATCCGTGTTGTTGTCCTGAGTTGTTATGATGTATTTAAAAAAAAAAAAATGTCATCTAGACATGAAATGGATAAGGTTCCACTTCATAAATGTACCATGTCTACTGCAATTATGATGAGCAGTGTCATCCCTCAACACATGACAATCATTTTTCCGCATCGGCACTCTCAAAACAACCCCCTGCAGGTGTGTGAGCGATTACCATCATGTAACATTAGCATTTAATGTGTGTTAGTATAGAATTGCTTTTGATTTAATAATAGCATTTACTAGCTCCATTACTTATGACCCAGAGTGTGAAATTGACACAACTTTAGAGCCATAGCACTATAAATTACATTCAATATGATAAACAACTACTTTCTGTAAAGAACCTGGCTCTCCTAAACACGTTGTTATTGCTAGCCTCTTTCCATAGTAGCCAAAGTGGAAGCAGGTCTGTGATAAATCACTGAGGTTTACCAAGGCAAATAAATGAGACTGCAAAATGGAACAACTGGGGAGAAAGTGCTGATCACATTTGGTGTAAAAAAGGCTATTATCTATGCATTAGCGAGCCAGCACAACACAATCACCAGCATTCCTAGGTGCTAGTCCTTATAAATCTTTGTCATTAGTAAAATTCAAACCTTAAGTGTCAATGCTCACAATGTAGTCATAGGACTGACCATTACTGTGTGTAATGTACATTACTTTATAAACGCATACATTTGTCACTGAACAGCACTAAATGTACACAGGCCATGTGATGCAACTGTGAAGACAGATTCCAAGCATTCGTCAATACATTTCATTCTGAGACTGAGGTTTTTTCCACATAGAGTATGAGTTGTGGAGGAGGAATAATCAGATTCCTTTTGGCTCTATCATATATATCTGTTGCTAAGTGAATCTAAAAACTTCTTTAAATTTAGTCTGTTGCTCAGTAATTTAAATCTGTAACATTTGTGTGTACATCCCTGACTCTAAAAAAAAAGTTGGGACACAAAACATAAATTAAACAGGAAGTGAGATTTGCTTTTGACTTTTATTCAAATGGAAACAGTACAAAGATAGTATATTTAAAGTTCTGCCTCATCAACTGATTTTTGTGAACATATCCTTAATCTGAACTTGATGCCAGTGACATGTTGGCACAGGGGAGACAAAACACAAGGACAGTTGTGGGATGCTCAAAAAACACTTGTTTTTCCACAAAAAAACAGATGGTATCATCATATGAATGGAACATCGTTGAAAGACTTAGTTGCTCACAATTGAGGGTTGGGTGAGGTTAAGCACTTTGGACCAGGGCCAAAAAGCAACACCGACTGCCTGTGACCTTCGATAGCTCAGGTCAGGTCTTTTTGGAGTCAGGAACTTCAGAAAACAATTGTCAGAAAACACAGTTTGTGATAAATGCAATTTAAGACCCCACCATACAAAGTGAAAACTACTACATTGAGAACAACAAATTACTTTTAATTAAATTGTTTTCTTTCCTGTTTATGAGACCTAATTTATTTTTACTTTCTTCACTGCCTCTGTATTGCTGTCCTTTTTGTCCGTTTTATTGTAACTGTCTTGTGTGGTTGTATTTCTTTTCTTTCTTTTTTTAACCTACTTTGTGACTTTGTTGAGAAAAGTGTAGGTTTTGGAGCAACATACGCAGAGAACATCTTTTTCAGGAAAGTCTCTGCTTATTCCAACAGAACAATGCCAAGCTGCGTTCTACATGTGTTACAGCAGTATGGCTTTGCAGTGAAAGAGTTTAGCTACTAGACCTGCCTTCATTCCAGACCTGTCTCACATCGAAAATGTGTGGCAAAACAGGACAGCAGAAACCACGGATTGTTGAGCAGCTGAAGGTTAACGTTGAGAATGGGAAAATAATTTTGCTTTCAAAGCTACAACAGTTAGTGTCCTCAGTTTGCAAACACTTACCGAGTGCAGTGAAAAGGAAAGATAATGGAACATAGAGGTGAACATCCCCCTGTCCCAACATTTTTAAAACATGTTGCAGGCACCAAATTCAGGGTGTATAATGTATATTTTCTAAAAATAAAAACAATAAATTTTATCAGTTTGAACATTAAATTTGACCTGTCTTCAATCGAAAATAGGTTGAGAAGGATTTGAAAAGTATTTCATCCCGTTTTCATTTTCATTTACACAGTATCATAATGTTTTTTTTTAATGGTTGTGTTATATGTATAGGACTGCTGTAGACTCTAGAATGACTGTATTTCAAACTCAGCACTTTTAGTTGAAATACAGCTTAGCAACTCAGGAGATGCCATGCATCTGCAAAAGCCAAGCCCTTCTGTACATTTTTTAAAATCTGTACTTTTGTAAGCATTTGCAGCCAAACAGGATTAAGATGCATATTCATGTTTTCCAACTCAACACATGGAGAGTGAGCAGCAAAATGTCTGAGAGTGCTAGTTCATGTGTCTGCAGGGATGAGACTGTGATCCCAACTTTGAATCTGGCCTCTGCATACTGATTACTTCAAAGCATTGATAATTCATCAAGGAAGGAGAGAGGCTGTGAGAGAGTGAGTGAGAAAAAGTTTGACTTCTCTCTCCCTCTCTCTCTCTCTCTCATCTATCTACACACACACACACACACACACACAAAGGCACATTAAATATGCTGAGCTTGGTTTGGCCCTGGGCCATTTCTCTTATATATCCATAAAGGAGTACATTATTTCCCTGCAGCTTGAAGCTTATGACTGATGTGCATGTCATCTGTTTGACCTGTTTAGTGAACCCTCCAAAAAATGCAATCTGAATACTAAGTCCTACAAGGGTATTTTTTGAAAAATGACAAGAATCCTTCTCAGATCCAGGCATTTGCATCTTTATTTGTTGTCATATGAAACGCAGTCAAACAACGGGTGCCAGGGGTTTGAAAATCCTAATGCATTGTTTTCAGACAAGTACTACTGTATGGGTAAACATATTTTCTCAGAGAAAAAGATATATCTCTGAATGCAAGAATTTGTTTCTAAGATAACAGTATTTGCAGTAATGGCTTTATTCAGCCACTCCTGCATAGGCTGGATTCTAATCTCCCTTTTTTTTAGCAGATATCTATTATGTCAGGGTAGCCCCTGTTGATTTCTGACTTCTAGGAAGAGAGCAAGTGAGAACTTATCTCTGTCTCCAGACCTCCACGCAGCGGCACATGTCAGGTCTGGAGAAACAGCCTGCCTTATTATTGGTTTGATCCCACAGCGCTCTGGCTGAGTGACTGAATGCTGTGACTCGCGTCCTCGGCTTTGCTCTCTGCCACACTGCATTTCTGAACCTACAGCAGCTAACGAGTAACCTTTACTCATCATTGTGGTTAGAGTGGATTGACACACGCACATATATATATATATATACATATACATATATATATATATATATATATATATATATATATATATATATATATATATATATATATATATATATATATATATATATATATATATATATATACAGTTAAGATGCATAGAAAGATACATTTGCAGACTGTAAAATGGCTGGCTAGTCTTCACATCAAACCCACTCAGCCTAAATTATTTTGGTCAATTTGATTAGATGACTATAAGCAATAAAATGAGGGGGCAGCAGTGGTAATCCTACGGGCTTCATCTGTAAAGGCTGTGACTGCAGTCCCATTAAAAAGGTGATATCATACTAGTGGCTTGGAGACCACAGCAGCAGCAGATGGCTCCAGTTGTGTTAACCTCAGGGCTCTGTCAGAGAAATTAATATTTCACTTGCTAATTATTTTGATCTAAAGTGGAGTGCCATGACCTCCCTCACTCAGTCTTTGCTGCCAAGATGAATTTTCACAACTGTAACCTCTCACCAGCAGGGTTGATTGTTGGAAACTCAAAAATGTTTAGACAGCGCAGTTCATTTGGAGACAAGGACGTCAGCGCCTCAGCCCACATGCAATACAAAATAGCCAAAGGAATATGTACAACAAGCATAATAACAGTGCAAATTTGAATAATTTAGTTCGTGAAGACTTTTCAAATCATACAGAAAGACAAGTCATTTTTGCAGTCAGGTAAATGGGATTTAATAAAAATCCAACTGAAAACAACAAAGCTCACAGCAGCACTCCTCTTTGTGGTCTCATCTTGTATGTGTATGACGTCAACCCACACAGCTATTATTTCTGGATTAAATGCCAGATAGATTCCTTAATGCTGCATTCACAAATGTTTCTATTATTAAAAAAAAAAAAAAAAAAAAGAAGCTGAGGAAGAGTGCAACAGGACATCCCTATCAACATGAAGTGGAGGACACGTGTACCAGTAGTTTGTTGTGAGCTGTTGTATGAATACATACAGGAAAATGTTTAACATCTGGGTTTGGATTTGTTGCCTCCCAGCTTATCACATCAACATTATTCCACATTTCTGTCTCTACAGCCAAGTTCTGTGGCGATCCTGGTATGCCTGCCAAAGGATGGAGGGAAGGGCGCAGTTTCATCTTCAAGTCCGAGGTGACTTTTAGCTGCAGTCCTCCCTATGTGCTGGTGGGATCAACAACACGAATGTGTCAGGAGGATGGCACCTGGAGTGGCTCTCAGCCTCGATGTATAGGTACTGAATATCAGCCTGCACGTTGAGTCAGCTAATCCACAAAACAACTTCTGGTGTAACTCTTTAATTTTTGTATTCCAAAGCAGTCAACTTTAATTAATAATTGCATCATTGCTCATTAAATGGTTTGACTCTCCTGCTTGCAAGACATGAGCATTTCATTTGTAAAGCGAAATGTCAATGTGTGCAAGGTACTATCACAAACAGAATAAAATACAGCACATGATTTAAATAATCTTCCAAATGATCATCTATGTTAGTTCTCCTGAAGCAGCTAACATAAATAACAAGACACAGTAGAAGGTGAAGTAGAATCAACGTGTTGCCATCTGGCACTCGTAAAACTAAATCATGAGTATGATATCATTTATGCCGTTTCCTCAGGGCGATGTTTTATATCGGCTTATTGTTGCTGGAAAAATTAAGTGCTGAGAAACATTCTACCAAGTGGATGTCTTAAATTTCATATAGTCTCACCAATGATTGAAGGTCCCAGAGGTCCATATCCCCGAGTCTTTTTAAAGCCAAGGAATTCATAGTCAGACTAAAGATGGCAGGGTAATTCTGCTCATTACCGTGACACTTCAGTAATTGTCCTCTGGTATACGGTACACCAGGCAGACATTGCTTTGTCATTATCAATGATTGTCCCTCTGTCATGAGCTCATTTTTGTTCTCATGTAATTCTCCTGCTCATCGTTGTTTCAGAGCCCACGAGAACCACTTGTGAAAATCCAGGGACCCCTGAGCATGGCTTCATGAACTACACAACCGGCTTCAAGGTAAAATGAACAAAATCTTCATTGGATCCATTTTAGAAACAGATAGTGTAGCGTTATTTAATTCAGAGGTGAATTTGTGTCTTGTAAGTCAGACAGGAACAGAAACATAATGTTCCCAGTTAGAGACGGGTTTATTTAACAGCTAGGTAACATAAAAACTCAAAACCTATCAGAACATATTTTAATTTGGATGAATTTGGATCCCCATGTGATCAGTGTTTGAAGCCACATACTATTCAGTGCTTGCAGCTCTGCTGTGTTATATGTACTTAGTAATCTTGAAAATCAATGTTCCAGGTGGGCTCATCATTTATTTTTTTTGGCTAATGTTATGTAGACACTGGTGTCCCTCTGAAATAGAAAAAAACATAGACTTTGAAGAAAAACAAAGGGGTTTCTCCACTACTGTGGATGTGCAAAGACATGGTTTATGTCTAGATCTATAGACATGTGTGTTGCACACACCATTGGTGTGTGCTCAGTAGTTCCCTCGAGATGTTTTCAGCCACTGTATTTCATTTTATTTCCTCCCTGTTGCTTTTAGAGTGCTGCTTAGAAGTTAAGTGCAAACCATTTCTCCACAACATTCAGCTGAGTATCTGATATGAAATTTGTCCCAAATGAAAACAGATGCAGCTGATTATTTGGATCACTGCTTGTAATGGCTGTAGTCTTGCATTTTTCTGCATTACTGAACAAATTCAGTAATATCTTGGCACCAGTGAATGAGAAAGTTCTGTGTCGATGCTGTCTTCAAACAGACGACTGGAATGGTGCCTGAAAATAAAAGTCATTTATTAAGATAACAGAAAACAGTTTGACTCTGTATCTTTACCAGAAAGTCCCCTCACTTTCTAATGTCTGCATCAGTTGAGAACACAAACATGGGCCATCGCCTCTAGGAATAGTCTCCATCTGCCTGCACGCACTACAGATAATCATTAAAAAAGGAAAAAAAACTGTAGTGAGCAGTATTTTTTCAAAGCTCTTTAGATTTGATGCTGGGAGCCTATCGGCATTTGCATCGGTGTATTGACTCTCTGTACTTTGTGTATTGTCTTTCTGTGGACAGGTGGGCAGCAGAGTAGACTTCCAGTGCCAACAGGGACACCTACTGCAGGGCTCCACCACAAGGCTCTGTTTGCCAGATCTCACCTGGACTGGTATCCAGCCTACCTGTATCCGTGAGTGCTCGCTAATTCCGTCAAGGATTTTTCTGATGCTTGGTGTGAGGGTTTTGCTTGGCCCAAGGAAGAGCCCATTGAATATTGCAGGGGATCAGAATCACAGGGGTGGATACACAAATTATTTTTTGCTTTCACAGAATGAATGGGATTGGGAGGTGGGTTGACCCCTCCTCCTCAGCTCAAGAGAGCAGTGATGGACGAGTGAGCTAGACAATGAATGAAGAGAGGGAGTGATGTTAGCAACAACAACAAAGGAGTGAATCAGAGAAATAAAACACTATTTTCTGATTGTTTCATGGCAGCTGCATTCTTAAACACAAAACAATACGCCCACACCTGTGCATAACCCTGGAGGAAGTGTCACATTCCTGGATTTTGTGTGAAGAACTGCATTTTGAAACACATTTTGACATAATTCTAATAGTTTTGGAAATCTGTCCAGACATATAGTGGTTGCACGTGCAGATTGCATATCCTACGAGATTGGACTATTGGCCTTGGCAGAGGTATACGCTCTCTGGATGCCCCTGTAGTTCATCATGCTCTCTTCTTATATCTTTATATCACTCACATCTTTGTTTTTCACTTCCCCCTGCAGCATCTTGTCACTGTTTGTCTACATTGCTGGCTGCTCAGACACTTTCTTTTCTTTTCCTCAACCCTCTCCCTCAGTCAGTGTCTTCTTCAGGTACAGCTTCTCTCATTCATCCAATCCTGCCATAACTTTTGACCTCCCGGTAAATTGCAGTTCGCACCTCAATCAATCTGCCATCCCAGTCATTCTGAGAAAGAGGAGCTGATTGTGATTACAATCATTCTGTTTGAACTACCTGAGTCCAATACCAAACTAGGACTGTGCAGTTTATACAATTGCTTTGCCAACCAGGTGTTTTTCTGTGTTGTAATGTGCAAGCCTGAATTCAAATAGTTGTGTAAGACAAAAATCATACAGACTATGATCATCTTCTCATCCTTTTGACATATCCTCAATTGAGAACAGTACAGAAACAACTTAATGTTTAACCTCTTCAACTTCATTGATTTTTGTAAATATATTATTTTGAATCTATGCCAGCAACACATTTCAGTTGAGACGGGAGCAACGAAAGACTCGAAAAGTTGTGAACTTGTCAAACAACATCTGTTTGGAACAATAATGGGTTCACTGGGTAATAATATCATGATTGGGTCTGGATGGAGCATCCTCAGTCATTCACAAGCAGGAATGATGTGAGGTTCACCACTTTGTGAAACACATGATTATAAAGAGGATATCACTGCATGGACTCAGCAACGCTTCGTAATGTTGTTGTCGGTAAATACAGTTAGTTCACAAAAGATTGCATTTTCTTTTAATTTATATTTCACACTCTCCCACCTTTTTTGTAACCAGACTTGTAATACAGTATCTCAGTAGAATCCCTCTGAGCTATGGGATATTTCATGGAAATATTCCCAATTCTGATCTTACTGTAGTCTGCATTTTGCTATGCACTTACAGTGTAAGCACTTGAGCTGTGTGATGATGAGGGGATTTCAAATGATATTTTTTTTTTTATCTTGATTTCATAAATGCCCCAAGATGCAACACCCATTTGAATTTCATGGAACCATTTGTGCTGAGGGAGCAGAAAAATTGTAATACCTACCCGTCCTTCATTCTGCACCATGGCTTTGTGTGTGTGTGTGCGCGTTTAAGTGTATGTGCACACACTAGTGGGAGGAGGGGAAGTTTGTGAATCCTTGAATGTGTGCATAATGCTGTTTGTGCGTTGACTCAGTCGCTCATTTGCCACTTTATTAGCAACACAGCTAAAACTGATTTAGTCTAATACAAGATAACTAAACGAGGAGATGATTAAAGGTTAGTGTTCCTACCTGAAGCTGCTCACAACAAGGTCTCATTTCTTTGCTTTGAGCACCACAAAAAAAATTGTAATCCAGTTCTAGTACATTCAATGGAAGGTAGACATTTCTGATTAAAATGATCTGAAATGTTCATTTGAGCAGCTGTCACCAGAAAAGAATCCAAAAAGGGTGCTTGTTTAGAATTCTGTCATCCAACACCTTGTCTGCCTTTCCTGCTGCACCTGTATCTTCAAACTGCTGACCCTGTCATGTTGCTTGCTGAGGAATGACTCAGGAGGTTGCACATCCTCTCGCTCCTTAACAACATCTATTGCCAGTACTGTGACAGCTCCTTTAAACTAAAAGAGCAGTCAGAGTAAGTTTAGGTCAACACAATTACAGTTTGGAGCTCTAGCAAACTCTTCACTCAGGCACTTACAAATTTTGTTATAACCAGAGAATTGACATTCATGGATAGAAATGACTGATACAAAGTGTATCATACCACTCTCCTGGGCTGCGGGTACTGCTGTCAAAATCTTTGAAAGGTTGATATGGCTTGGCCCTGTGAGAGATGCACTTTGTCTTGGAGCTTCTACAGAAAAAGGCAAATATCAATATACCTGACAATGCAACAAAAATGAAAGATAAACCACTAAACAATAAGAAAAACTCCTAAAAAAATCACTTCCTAAAATCACTTTCAAGTTGTTGACAACCACTTTCTCCTCTATGGAAACCTAATGCATAATAATGTGACTTTCATTACTGTGGAAATACTTGTTTCTACTGATGGTGTTAAGACTTTAATTTTAAATTTAAGACACTTTATTAGCAGCATCTTAGCATATGATAAGATATTTGGAATTGTAAAGTTAGAATCAATAGACATCTCATTGCCTACAAACTGATAAAAAGCATTTGTGATAAATAAACACAGCTTGAACATGAACATCAAGAAACATCACGTGCAAGTGGTACACTGAACCCTAGTGAATGGACCCTGGAAATTTTCTTTTCTTCAACCTTTTTGGATTTTGTCCAAAACATCCCAGCAGTCATCTTTACATTCACAGTAGTAAATATAAAATATTTTTTACCTTTTTTGGTACCATGATGTAGTAAAACCACACACTGAAATGACAGTCTGACAGCCGCTCCGGGTTTCATTGGGAGGCTTCATGTATTGAAGCTTTCGACTTTCCTGATTCACTCAGATGCAGTTTCTTAGCCCCGTTTGTGTGTCTCTGCTGAGGTTGCAGCGTTTCAGGAGCTGCACTCTGGCTTCTGTCCATTGCCTTTGGTGGCTTCAAAAATTTCATTGATTTTCCTCTGCCCTCATCGTGTCATTGTTACTGCTGGAATTAAATTAGAGAAATACATCTCTGACCGTCATCATATTGCAGCATCCCAGACTTTTATGTATAAACTGTCAAATTTGTCACCGACTTTGCATTCATGTTCCATGAACAGTGATGAAGTTAAACATTTCAGTGTTCACAACTGATAAGCAGCAATCTGGCAAATTTATTTTTTCTTAATGCAAATATCCTTTGAGTAACATCCAGTATCTTTTGCAGCATATTTTAACTAACAAGTGGTGGAAACATCTGGTAAATGTTCGACATAAGTATCATGCTGCAGAGTCTGTTTTCACAATATTGTCATTTAAAAACCTTGCTAACTAAGTATGCTGGTCGGGTGTATGAACATCATTATATTTGTACATCATTATATGTGCAAAGAAGAAGCCATCGTTAATCTCACAATTCGGCACAGAAATTATGTTACTCTGCAAGTGGCAGCACAATTATTAAATCTGTGAAACCAGTCTGTAATAATATCTATAGCGCCTTTGATTGTGTGTGATACTGTTATTTTAAGCATATAGCATATAATTGTAACATCTCTGGAGATCCAGAAATATAAACCAAGTACAAGTATGACTTCACTTTCAGACCATGGATGTATAACATTGTCTTTATATGTCCATGCTGGTGATAGCTGTGGCTGAAGGGATTATGGTTTTGGTTTGTCCATCTCTACTCATGTACATACATACATACATACATACATACACTGGGACTTGAAAGGATGATCCAGTTAGATTTTGGTGGTCTAAGATCAAGGTCACTGTGACCTCACAGGACATACCTTTGGCTATAACTCAAGAATTCACAAAAAAAAAAAAGATTTTAAAATGATTACATTTTATTTCCAAAAAGTGAAAGGTCAACTTTGACATCATAATGTTAAAAACACCTCTGGCCACAAGCTCGTAGCTTATGCTGAGTTTCAGGTGACTGTTGCTACATCATGTGACGAAGCTCTATCAGTCCTCTGTACTACTCTATAAACATAGTCTCTAAGTGAAGGCAACATGTTTCTCACTGGAAATGATTCACTGGATTCATAGATGTCGATGTAGTAACTTCCATTTTGCCAAGAAGTACACTTAACATTGATCAAATTCTTCAAATTCAAAGTCTTCACAGCATTATGAGTCTGGACAGACATGGATATAAACTTCAACCTGACTGGTGTGCACAGGCCTGATGCAAGGCAGTAATTCTAGTTTTTATTCCTTTTTAACTTGCCTGGCTCTAACAGTGGACATACAGACCCAGAGGGCTGTCTGGTCCATAATATATTGAGGGGAAACTGTGGTTATGTATATGTATTCGAGTATGAGTGCTTTTGTATGGATCCAACATTCTGTGTTGACCCTCGGTCAAAACAGCCATAAATCCTCTAAAATACCTTTCTCTATGATTAAATGGTCTACTGTTACTGTGAAGCCACTTAAGTGGATTTAAAAGTGAAGCTGCTATACTGCTGGTGAAAGGAAGAACGTGGAGGGATTATCAACACAGTAGATTTAATAGATGCAATGGACACTACCCAGGGGTTTAATATCATCGGATCTTAATCACGTTACCTTTCTATCAGATTAGTATTTTTGCTTATGGGAACACACCCGAAATCCCAAACTTTCCCTCCTGCTCACATTGATATTTTGAAATTCAACAATAAAAGAACCGAATTCCAAAGCAACAAATAAATTTTGAGCATTATGGCATGTTCAACAAGAGCAACTGAAACCTAAGTACTAACCTCTTGACCGTGACCTTTTCTTGCTGTCTGTAGCTTCGCCAGCCTCCTTTGGCTGGGACAGAAATCAATCAGCGGGGCTGTCTCTGTGTGTCCGCCTCTATCTGTCTCTGTCTGTCCATGTCCCTAACTAATGCACTCTATCTCTATCAAAGATACCAACTAAGAACATTACATGCTGCTGTGTGACAGAAAAAGAAAAAGTGTGTTTTGAGGCCCGTGTAATCTCAGGAGTGAAGCCCACTGTGCTGTTTGAAATGTAGATAAACACGGTGCCTTCAACAGAATTTGATGAGGAATATGACATGACTTTGATATAACAGTTCATCGGCCTTGTAAGTGTCTTCAGTATTCATGGTCTACAAACTCCACAACCGCTCTGGACATGTGCTGACAGTCTGTCATTTTAAATGGATTACATAGACTTGTGCTCAGGAAGTGAGAGGGGAGGTTATTTAATTATTTATCTACATATTTATTTATTTATTTAGGTCTTCAGACTTCATGTCTTTCAGTATGAGGCCGTTTTTCTTATTTCCTGTAATGTGAATAGATACCACAATCAGTTTTCTCATAGCAGTTTTATTTTTTAAAAAAAAGCTCTGGGTGGCACACACTGGTGACTCACACGTACAGGTGTCCTTGCACTTCCTCATCGGTCTTTAGAGCTCCAGTGTATCTGAGTACAACATGAACAATGTAAGCATCCCGCTGGATTGTGGTACCCGTTTTCATTTGAAGAGCACTGACAAGTTTATGTCTTCAGAGGCACATACACACATAAATATTACCAGATCGAACATCTGCAAAATCCAACCAGAGGAATATGCTGTAGTCTTCATGTCTTTCAGAAAATCTGGGTTTCATCATGGCATCCCCTCCACACCCTTTTGCCACTAATGTCATTAAGACTCCACGAAGAACAGATTTGATGCTTTGATTCATTTGCAGCTGTCTCCCATTTGACAGCTGGCAACGTATTCTTTCACTTACAAGCTGCAAAATGACTTCAGTGTTTTCACATTATTGTTGACGCCTCAGAGCCTGAATGTTCAGCCCCTCAGTGTTTTGGTGGTATGGGATGATTTGCATAACTTGTTGTTTTGTGGAGAGTTTGCTGATGTGAAGAATTAAACTAAGTATACACAACCCACTCATGAGAGAACAAAAACATTTAATATGGACTGTAAGAAGAGGCTGGAGTTTTGACAACACAAAAATGAAAGCTTTTGTCCCAAGTGTCTCATTCAGCCAACATGGTCCTAAATCAGCACTTGCTGATACCTTGATGTTTTTTTATACAAAGGTAAAGCCAAAACAGTAAAAAACTAAATTAGTCTTAAAAACTTTAGCTCCAACAATACATTTGTTTTATTTTTTTAGGTCACGCTGGTTTGACTTCCAGAACAAGGGCTGCACTTAAAAGCCTCTTACTTACCAATGATTTCAGTCAGCACTCAGCCTCATTCCAGTGTTCCCAGGTGACCTTGCATATACGCACATCCTTGTGATGGAAGACACTTGCAAGCTCAACAGTAACGTTCACTTCAGCACTGTTTTGCAAGGACACCGCTGAGCTTTGTCTATACTGGTCGCACCCTTGAAAATTATAATTTATTCAAGACATACAAAGACCACTCCAGATATTTTTGTTTTTTTCAGCTGTTGCTGAATTGCAATCAAAAGCATTTTGGTAAACAGCTCACACACTTGCTGTTTTGCCTTAATTTAAGCTCTTGTTTTGCAGGCTGATTCAGTCCAAAAGCCACAAGTGTTCATATCAGAGAAGAGATTAGAAGAAGAAATTAGACATATTGAAGTATCAGTATGCTCCCTGATAGCTCCCTGGACTCAATCACATTGTAAAATGTGTGTGCATTTTTATCCCCTCTTTTTTTTCTGACCTCCCTCCATCTCCTTCTCCCTTTCTCCCCCCACTGAGTCCTTAATTATCATCCTGTCTATCTGTATGTCTGTGTGTGTGTGTGTGTGTGTGTGTGTGTGTGTGTGTGTGTGTGTGTGTGTGTGTGTGAGAATGTGTGTATGTGGCTCCATTTGTATGTGTGTGGGGTTTAGTTGAGTGTGTACTGACCGGTCTGCCCTCTGCTTGCTCTTCAGCTCACTCCTGCAAGCAGCCGCGAAGCCCAGCCAACGCTGACGTTGTGGGTCTAGACCTGCCCTCCTACGGTTACACCCTGGTGTACACATGTCAGCCTGGTTATTTCCTTTCCGGAGGTTCAGAGCACCGTGTCTGCCGCTCTGATGGCAGCTGGACTGGCAAGGTGCCTGTCTGCAGAGGTATGTGGTCAGCGGAGGCCTGCGAGGGCAGATGTCTGAGAATTTGGCGAGGAGGAAGAGGATGGAGTAAAAGATAAAATGGGAAGACGGTGCACAACCGTGGAGGAGGTTATCAGATAGTTTAGTCAAATAAAACACTAATCAAATACAATGAGAGTCTCTGGTTTATGTGATGTTTTCTGTAAACCCACTCTCAGTATCCTTTTAGCTAACTGCAATATGTTTATTAAGATTCTGTCTTTAGTATGTGTTGATTTGTAAATGTTTGTTAGAACTGGGACACCAGAGTTCTTGTCTAAGTGAAGAAAAGATTAATGGAGGTGGAAAGGTAGAGTTTAGCAGCTGTTAAGCCTTGCTGTGTACCACTACTGTATCTTGGTGACGTACAAATTTATGTTCTCTTGCAGTTGGTTCCAAATCACATGAGAAAACTGTCAAACTTGTGCCAGGGACACCGAGCCCTAAAATAAATGGTGAGTCTTGAATTGCACAAGCTGTTCATCTGATAACCACACAAGTCAGCAATCTTGTATTGTAACTTTTCATGTTTTTTTTCTATAGCTAAGTACGATCTCTTTGTGTCACTGTACTCTGCACTGTGTTGAGACTGTGGCTGTACAATAGGTTTAGTGTATTGTCTTATATAGTCACCAAATCTGCCAAAATCATAGAAGTTTCACTGTCTTCATAGGTTCTTGCTCTCAAAATGAACTTTTGTTACAGCAAAGGAAAATCATTAGCATATGAGGAAACTTATTTGCAAAGACACTGGCATGTATTGTTTGTGTTAGTGCTTCTTTTGTGCGGTATTTTCTATGTAACAGTAAATAATTGGTGCAACAAGATAAGTTAATGTAATTACCACCAGGAAATATTAACTAGGCACAACAAGAGCAATATCTACCAAATACATAGGGTGTAATCAGTCTATAGAAAAGAACATATTGGTGTAACGAGGTAATTATTTCCAGACATTATACATGCATGTAACTGTTAGAAACATTAGCCTGTATTTATGATGTAACTATTCACAAGGTATTTAATAAGGCTTGAGAGTCAAATTAGCATTGTAATGGAAAACAGATATTAAAAATGGGTTCAGTGCAAATTAGTGCTCATTTTAGCATGCTAACATGCTAAACTAATGCGGTTAACGTGGCAAATGATACATGCTAAACATCAGGATGTTGAGACTGACATTGTGAACATGTTAGCACTGAGTTCATAGCAGTGCTGTACTGTTTGTGTAAAGATGGTAAATAAGTTGTTCACACATACCAGTCAGAGATGTTCCTATGGTATCACCAAGTCAGGGTACTCAGCCAGTGTTCAAATGTAAACTAATGACATGTATTCATGTACATTTACATTTTTACATTTTACTTTTGCTTCATTACTATCAGACAGAGTAAAGCTGTTAGCCATGTCAGTCAGTTGCAAGATAAGGTTAAATGACATCTAGGTTCACCTTTCCACCTCTTAAACATTCACTTGCTGTTGTTCTGACAATTACTGAAAATATTTGAGTAAATACTGGGTAATTATTCCCCCTATTATTAGGTTTAGTTGCTGGTACAGAGAGTCACCTTTTGGCAAGAATATCTGACTCTTAATTTATTGTAAATAATTGCCAGTAGATAATGACTGTGCTGTGAAAGTGCTTCAAAAAAATTTTATCATCAAACTATTAAACTATTAAAAAAGTACTGACGAGTGCACGAGCGACCCCAGAGTTATCTCTCCCAAAATATATTTAATTATCATTAATTGAGACTGTCAAAGCATACGAGGAACATGATATTATTCAAATTGAATGAACAGACCGTTTTAAGCTGTTTGATACGTTGATTCCACTGCACATCTAATTACCATTTTTGCAGTGTGGGTACAAGCAGTCAGCTTACAGTAAAAACATAACCCTGATTTAATATTTGGTAATAACTCTGGTTAACAGAGATGATAACTTCTACATTTTCATAATTTTCCTCATTTCTTCTGTGCTATTATTGAATAATAATGACATGATTTAATGAGTATTCTTTGTTGCTTCTTTCCTAAAGTTCCTGACGACGTCTTTGCCCCTGACTTCGTCTGGAAGGGTTCCTATGATTACAAAGGCCAGAAACAGCCAATGAGTCTGACAGTCACAAGCTTTAACACCACTACGGGAAAAGTCAATGTAACTTTAGCCGACAGTAGCATGGAGTTCCTGCTCTCTGGTGAGTCATCTATAAATCAGCTGTCTTCCACTTCCTCCCCTCTGTCTCCCGTCTCCTCCTCTCACTGCCTTTGTGTGTCACTTCCATTTATTTTGAGGGTGCCTCATGTCAATCAGTCAATCACCAAATGATCTCATGCATGAGAGTGGAAATTAACTATTGGCTCTAAAGACGGATGTATTAGTCTGCACTGACTGACTAGCTGCCCACTCAAGAGTCTCCTCCCCTCCTCCCATGTTTTCTCATCTGTTCCCATCTTTTCTGACTCCTTTTTTTCTCTCCTGCTTTTCTTAATTTTCTCCAAACTCCTTTTTCTTTTTTTATCTTTTCCCCCAGCACTTGCACTGCCTCCTCCCTCTATTCACATAATTTTTCGTGTTGCCTCTCGTCCTCTACCTTGTAGGAGTGTACAAGCGCCAGGAGGCACGGTTAATGCTCTTGCTGTACCAGATGAGAGCGCTGGCCCACAGCTCCTTGAGCAGGATTACTGATGAGTCCTGGGCAATGGACGGATTTGTGAGTATACACAGGAATACAAAGGCCAGAGATCTTTTGAACCAAGAGCTGTGACTGACTTTTATTTAATTTTATTTCTTTCTTTTTTTTTCTTTCTTCAGTCTGATGGACAAGTAACATATTATATGAAATGGGGCTTTAACTACTAGGGAACCAAAATTAATTCCTTCTTGGACAAAATCAAACCAGTGTTTTCTCATTATTGGCCTTTTCTCATCCTACTTACTGTGACAAAATTAATGAAAAAAATCACAATAAACGAGAGGAAACTGACAACTAAAAGCGCAGCAATTTCCTGGCTTTATTGTCGGGTTTTGTTTACATACTGTATATTTACATTGGCTTTACAGCAGATGCACCAGGCGCTCAGTATGAACCGGTTCACTGTTCCCACATTGACAATTTGCTCAATAATCTTAGACAAACACCTGACATCTAAGGGACCTGGAGCGAATGCAGACCAATTTTTGTTGGTGGAACTGAAGTTCATCTTCTAAAATAAACTTCAAGATCCACTTAATAACAGCGTGTGACGGGTGACTACACACAGCTGAGCTATTGATAGCATACTGCATGGCTTCTGGAGCAGGGTTTCAGCAAACAAAGGTGTTATTTTTGAATGTAGCATGACAGATTGTGATGATTGTCGCACTAAATACAGTATGTGTAGTTTTTGATGTGGTGTGGAATGGATGCAACACCCCCATAGGTGCCAAGAAAAATCTGATTTTATCCATGCAGCTGAAATAAAACATACTGTTCCTCGAGCTCTGTGTTATTTTATTTTTTATTTATTTTTTTTTTTTATGTTTTTTCTGCCAGGTTTCGGCTGAGCCTGAGGGTGGCAGCTATGTGTTCCAAGGCTTTATACAGGGTAAAGACTATGGACAGTTTGGACTACAGAGACTTGGTATGTGTCTTTTCAAATACATTATGTCCTATTGCCATTGGTCACTCCTCCTTCGCTTTCCTTTTCATAAAAATAAAGAAAGGAAGATGATGTTAAAACCCCAGTTCCACTCAAATATGTGTTCTCTTATGCTCTTTGTGGTTGAACGTGTATGCAGATTGTGACCCTACAAGAATGCTTTCACATTCATTTTCCGAAGGACGAAAGCATCTGTGAGCTCTTATTAAACCTGAACTAGAGATGCATGCTTACATACGGGCATGTTTCAGACATCAAAGCACACATACACTGAGAATGGACATTTTGTTTTCAGCAATGAAATTTTGGAAATGTGAAACTGCATATATATTTTTCTGTGATGGGGACAAAACAGATCTAATTTTAAGATTCTTTTCTTTTTGTGGAAAGAATAGAATTTTTAGTTTTTCTTGAAAACAAGAGGTGATCTTTGCTTTTACCGTCTTGGCAAATCCAGAATATCTTAGGAAATGTCGAAAATGAGGAAATATGATCACATTTACTTGAGACAGATACTTAGATTTCTCCTTCAGTTTAAATAGATCCTTCACTTTGACTGTGAGATCCATTTTTCTGCTTCCACATGGAAAGAACAGGTTATTTTAGATTTTATGAGAAAACAGAAAATACGTTTCATTCTTTCTTGTAACATTTTAAATTTCTGTGGCCATGGTATGTTGTAACAAGTTGCGGTCCAAAGACAACGCTCCGTTCATTACCCGGTTATCGCACCTCCTTTTCAAATATTAAATCCACATAATATTTGCTCTGTATTGACAGCATACACACATATTGTGTGTAGCCCCTAATACCTTTTGTCATCGTCATCCAGCTGTTGCCACAGTCACATAGCACAGAGTGCATTATTCCCTTCCACATCATCGTCCGTCATTTCTTTGTGCTTAACATTCCTGTTGTCATCTTCTCATGACTGTCTTCAACAAGATTATCACAGACACAGTGATCATTATCAGCGTGAACATTATGGTTGTCATCTTTATCAACTGACTGCTTCGTCTCCGACTTGCCCTCATTGTGATCATCTTTCTCTTCATTATCATCATCATCATCATCATCATCATCACCATCACCATCATTGTCACCAGCAGATGATAAGTATCCTTCTATTACTCCATTTTATCTGAATATTTTAAATGTTTTTTGTTCATTTTCCACCTTCTTTAGCTAAATAAAATCTTTTCCTTCCAGGTTTGAGTGTGAGAGAAAATGTTACACTCACTGACCCCGAAACAAATGGCTCTACGAACAGCAGTTCTGTCGCTGTCGCTATCCTTGTGCCTTTCTTTGCCCTCATCTTTGCTGGCCTTGGTTTTTATCTCTACAAACAGAGGTATGTGGTGTATCCTGGTGTCTTCCATAGTAGCTTGAAATCCAAATTTAGTAGCTACTGTTGTCTATGTCTGTTTGGTTCCTACTTGAGAGAGAAAGTATGTTGAGTTTCAAAGTTTTCTACCACAGATCTGATCTTGGAAAAGTTTTAGAAAGCCAGATTTATGTAGATTTTTGTACAGCTGCAGCCAAAGGAAACACACTTCAAGATGAGGTAGATAGTACACTGTGGCCCACTTCCACAGCCCGCTTCACTGCAGCAAGGTTTCTCACTGGGTGCAGCTTACTTGTGAGAAGCCTCAAAGCATGATGCAATATTAGTCAACATGTTACCATCCAAACCACATTACACAGTGACATTTTTAATGAGAGTGACTTTGATGTAATATGTAATGTAGTGTATGTCCATATGCATATGAGCTGTATGAATGTGTGTGCTGTGTGGACGAGTGGATTTCGTCTTAATCTGAACAGAGTATACCTCACAGAACAGAATGTACACAGAGAGCCTGTGACATGCAAATTTGCACTCATTATGTTAGTTGCCAGTGAACTGGCATAGGGTTCCTCTGACTCATCTTTTTCAACAATAATTACCATTCAGCCTCATTTACCTACAGCGGCTGTCTTCACCAAGATAATGGAAACATGGTTATTGGATTGGAGGGATTGTAGATAATTGGGATACTGTCTCTCAACAAATACACAACTTATATATTTTTCTTTCCCTCCTCAGGAAAACCGATAAAGCGCAGTACACCGGATGCTCTGTCCACGAGAACAACAACGGACAGGCCACTTTTGAGAATCCCATGTACAACACAAACACAAAAGCTGCTGAGGGGAAAGTTGTCCGCTTTGACCCCAATCTCAACACTATCTGCACCATGGTTTGAGGTCCACTGAGCATAAGAGACAGACCAAGGGAGAGAGAGAGAGAGAAACATACAGAGGGAGAATACAACTTCCCATTGTTTGCTTAACATGACTATAGTATACAGACATTTACATTTTCCCTGTTTCTGATGACATACAACAAAGACACAGAATTGATCAGAAACATAAAGCACACCTTCAGCAACAGTTACGGCAGTTGCAATCGATCATATATAGAATCTCAGTGGTTAATGAGAGAGCGAGGGGAGGTCCCACATCTTTCCAGATCTTCTCATAGTTCGGTGAAGAGAAGTGCTCTTTACACTCCATGAGTGCTGACTTTATGATTAAAAGAGCCGTTGGCATATAGATAAAATAGAGTACTTTATGCTCTGTAGTATAAATATAGAGGGGTTACTTCACAATGCCAAATGAAAAATTTAAACTTTTTCTTTTCAAGTAAACAGCCCAGATCTAGAACCATGTGTGCTTGTGTGTGTGTGTGTGTGTGTGTGTGTGTGTGTGTGTTGATCTCGTGTTCATCCTGAGTTACTTTCTGTTATGGAGATGAGGAGCCTTTCAACTGTGAGCTGATCAATGTAATCTTTAGAGTCTATTTTCCAAGCAGTGGGGTGTGAGAGGTGATGAGGAAGTAGAAAAGAAGCAGCTTCTGTTTGAATAGTGTCAGTGCTGTAGTCTGTTAAAAGTTATATGGTCAATTTTACCTCTTAATTGGAAGGTACCTCCTGCCGGTGAAATATATGGCCAGGGATTTAATTACTGAAGTGCAGTATATTTTTTCGAGTGCCATTGGGAATGCTAGGGCTTTTATTGTTACGGTGCAGGTTCTCTGACAACATAACATTTTCTTCACAAAAGATATAGTCAATATTAGGGTTTATTATCAAATTGTGTGCAATGAATTTGTTTATGACTGAAATGTTCTTTAAATATAGAAGTCTCAATTGAGTCATGTCAAGGCATACTCTACCTTTTTACTCTATTGTCCATGTGGGGCTATACTCCCATCATCCATCAGTTTAATCTATTCTTAAACTGATTTAGTTTTTAATTCTTTTTGTGTCCCAAATAAACAAACATTGAAGTGAATTAACCCCAGCCTGTATATATCAAGAATCTCAAAGTAGGAGTTTCTTAATTAATTTTTTAAAGGCTTTATTAAACAATAAAGTAATTCCAGTGCACAGTACCCACAGCTGGTCAGGTTTCCCAGAAGTCTATTCAAGCCTGGATTTCAGTGAATCCAAGTGCAAAGATATGTCAGTGGTCAGTTTGAGGTCAGGTGAAGTCTGTTGTCTTGTTTTATGTTAATAAAAAATTGTGTTTGCCTTACTTTAAAGTAATTCCACATCATCCCTGGTTCTTCATAAATTGAGCAGTGGTGCTCTATAATTCTTTTGGGAAACCGTGCCTTGGTCAGTAGGTAACTTGATCCACGCTCCTGCTCTGAGACACCTGATGGATACGCAGCCTCGATCTATTTTATTGACACCCACTGATACTGAGGGTTATTTCTTTGTCTTACTGAACTATTAGCTTCTGCCAACAAATGTACAGTATCCATGAAAAAATTTGCACACTTAAACATGAGCCACCATCATTATTATTATTATTATTATTATTATTATTGTAATATCATCAAAGTCCATTTATGTTTTAAAAACGGAAAATAATTTGACACCACCATCGCATTTCGTCATCATTGCAGTGCCTTGAATACTTTACGGGCATATGTTTTTAAGAATAACATTTATTGCATTAATAAAACTGTACATCAGTGTAATGCATCTGCACAGTTAGCAATGATTTATCTGAGTGCTGTCAGCTCTGATGGTTTATCTAAGAAGAAGTATGTTTGAAGAGAAGCTCATAGATTCATACCTGTGCATGTTGGCTAAAAGTGATCCAGTATAGCAATTGCTGCTATAGTACTTTGTACCACGATGTTGATTCCTGTCATTGCTGTTACGTTTTGTACATTTATACAGTTTTGATACTTGATGGCATTCTTTGGCAAGATGTCTTGTGTTATTGATATGTGATATATTTTGCGAGTTCATATTTCTTATGGATGAGAAAAGAAATGCATCCGGTAAAAACAGTATACGGCAAAGTCAGTCTCACATCAGACTAGAGTAGAATGCTTTTAAATGTTCCACACAATTGTTATCCCATTCGAAAGCCTGTGTATATGAATATGTACATATTACAAAACCTTTTGTAAAGAGATATATTTTTTATGCAAATAAAGCATTTGTAAATTATTGAATATGTTGTGTAAAGTTTCACATGTAAATGTCATGTAAGATCAAAAATGTTTTGTATTTTTTCTTTAACAGCAATGTATAAATCCTTAATTTATATATAAAACATAAAACCATGAACTTCAATGCTGCTATTCTCTTTCATCAGTAGAGATGGTGTAGTTCGATGGTGTAGTGTGGCCTTAGATCTGAAACTCTGCACTCTGCTACAGTATTGCAATGTTGGAAAAGTTGTTGCTTTTATCATTCAGTCTTCTGCTTCTTTCTGTTGCACTTTAACAGATTTTTAATGAGTTTTTCACTTGCTGACCACTGCTTGGTTTGGCCAAAATACAATTAGCACTGATATTGTATCTAGGGAACACTGTAAAGACTGCCTGTGGCAATGCATTGTGGCCAGTAGTCCTTGTGAACACCTGGTGTGAGCATTTTAAAAGAAGTGAAATGCTACAGTTTGCATGTCTGTGCGTTCAGGAGCAATCAGACTGTAGCATTGACTGGGCTGAGTTTTCCTCACCTCTGCTTTCATTTGCTGGAGTCGTTTTGCCTGTCTGTCACTCTCAGTGGTTACAAATAGCTGAAAAATTGCTCTAGAAAAGGTCGAGCACACAAAATGAAATGATATTTGAATATACCTTTCTTTGCAACCAAGATGAATTAATGTCATTTTATTTGTCTAATCTTCAGAATGGGCATTTTTCAAAACTCATGATTTATGAACTCCATTGGAGGTACAGCAAGGACTGGAAAAATAAGGCAGGCATTATGCCTTCGGGTCGTCTGTCTGTACATACTTCTGTGCGTCTGTCCATCCCATTTTCATGGACATGATATCTCAGGAATGCCTCGAGGGAATTTCATTACATCTGGCACAAATTACCACTTGGACTCAAGAATGAACTGATGAGAATATGGTGGTTAAAGGTCACTGTCACCTCATAGAACACTTTTTGGCCGTAACTCAAGAATTCAAAGGCTGATTGTGACAAAATTTGACACAAATGTCTAATAGACTAAAATGATGAAGTGATGGCATTTACATCCAGAAAGTCAAAGGTCAACTTCTCTGTGACGCTGTAATGTTCTGCAGAGATACTTTTTATATCCATCATTTAACAGCATAACTTGGGGACAGAAGGGCAGATTGAGACCATATTTCATATTTGAACATACTTAATTGGTGACACTAATATTGGGTTCCCTCCCTTGAAACTGTGCTGAGTGCATGGATCCTCTGTGCTGCCGAACTGAAGACGTGTGAAGCATCCATGTTCAAAATTTGTTGTTTGCAGCAACATCTATATATGAACTGTATTGTATTCCACCACAAGCTCATTGGTTTTGCTGATATTGAGCTTCAGGTGACTGTCAACACATGTTCAATTCAGTTCAATTCAATTTATTTATATAGCACCAAATCACAACAACAGTTGTCTTGTGACACTTTCCAGTTAGAGCTGGACTAGACCAAACTCTTTAATTTGATTTTTAGAGAGACCCAACAAAACCCCTATGAGCAAGCACTTGGCGACAGTGGCGAGGAAAACATTTAGAGGAGTCTAATGGCTTGGAGGAATAAACTATTGCAGAGTCTGAATGTGAGGGTCTGTAGTGTATACTACATGTATGAGTCTGGACAGCAAGTTGACTCGCTGGCGGAAGCTCTTATTCTAAGAGTTCGTCATACACTATGTGCATGAGTGTGATTCTGTAAAACAGCAATATGTATGAGGACAGATTGGATTTATCTTAAAGTTGATTGTTTAGACAAATCAAACAAATTAGACCATAGAAAAGTAGCATAAAGGAGAAAATCACTGATCTTGCCACAGACTTGGCAACATGAGCAGGTGACAGTTTCACGATATGATGGAACTGACAAAGATAGACCTAATTACGGCAATTTAACAAGTGAAAATTCAAGGGTGAGTGGCAGACATCACTGAGCGCTCAACAAAGAAAGTATGAAGTGACTCCATGAAAATCAAGCGACACGCACTTGACTGGTGGGAACCACTTTGATTTTTGACTCAGGTTAAGCATATAATTTAAAGTCTAAGCCTGGGATTTATGTATGGATTAGAGATATTTGCTGAAAGGATTTTCCACTGAAGTTACTCTGAAGCTTCATCAAGCAGATTTTACCCAAAGGGTAATGATGTAATAACAGCTGATACTAGGCCGAGGTGTCAAATACGTTCAGGGTGCTTGTTCACAATGGGTGTATGCTTGGTGTGATACACCAATAGTAACACCTTCTAAACACTGACTTGATCCACTGTTTGCTCTCAGAACAGCGTATGGGTTCATTAGAACTCTGGTTTTTGTAGCAGAGAGTCCCTTGAGGAATCTCTGGTGTTCAGCTGCTGCTGCAGTTTGTTCCATGTCATCCTCCTAATGCTCAGATGAGATCTGGTGACTGAGCAGGTTAGTGCAGTAAGCTGATTTTACTGTCCTGTTCAGGGAGGCACTTGTGGTCTTGTGGCGTGGACATGTGCCTCCTGTAGAAAATGAATTTGCAGAGGTGCATGCATGGTTACAATGAAGGGATGTTCCTGGCTGCCTCTGATGTTCAGATACCCTATGGCGTTTCTCCACTTTCATCAAAGGGCTGAATGTGTGCTGTGAAATCACACCTCACATCATCGACAGCCAGCAATGTTGACACATTTCATGATAGATGGAAGCAACTCTCGGTTTGGTACATAACTCTAGTTCTCTCCAACATACTGTAGAACAACAGGAGCTCTTACTGATCTGAATGAGCATTGTTGATAGAATCCTCTAACAAGCAGAGTTTTCTTTCTTTATCCTGGGTTGCACAATGTCTTGTGTTTACAGAGTCAGAGGAGTCGGTGAAGTTGTTGGTTTTCTTCTGTCACGCCAGTCAAAGCATAATGAGTCGTGCTTCTTTGGAGCTTTTGGTACCAATGTGCTGGATTGTCAATAGACTACGGTAACTAGCCTCTCTGTCACTGCAGTCTTTCACTAATGAGCCCTTTACAAACACTCTCATTGGCCACATGTCCTCAGGGTGGTGGACCGTTCCTGACACAGATGGGAAGCTGTTGACAAAGGAAAATCAGTTATTGTCAATTATTGGTATTTTCAAGAAGCTTAACTTGGCACTAAGTGGTAGCTTTTTCATTGCATATAACAATAAAATTCATGTTAAGGTTAAGTTTTGGAAAAAAAGGCTGGTATTTAATGTTCTGTGGAACAGCTTCAGAGAGCAGAACCTAGAAGAGTTATATAGTTTAATATACCCTTTTTAATCTTAAAGTGGGTGAATAATGTAATTTCTTCCATAGCCATTTCAGCACAATAAATTTTTAACCCACAGTTAAATCACTTGGGCATTGGGAAATAGACCACAGTAAATTGAGGAAGTCTCTGCCTGATGAATTGAAGGATGTTAAACTGAGGTCAATGAGTACTATCAACACTACACATCATGAAAGCAGCCAAGGTGTCAGATGTGCGTGTGTGTGTGTCATGAGAAAGATCCATGATACAACATGATGCTCCTCCTACTGATATTATTAAACATTCAATGAGAGCAATGTAAATTTTTCTGCATATTTCTTTCTAACCTTCCCCCAAGAGCCCTAAATGGATAATCTGACATTTCAGAAAATATGCTCTTTTGCTTTTTCGCCAAGAGTTAGATAAAAAGATGCCAGTCTCATATCTATTTCTTGTCATCACTATAAGGTTGCTGGGCAACCAGCAGAGACACTCGGAAGTTACTTTGTTCAGCCCAGAAATAGTCTCAGCCTCAGTCTCAGTCATTTTAACACTCAAGCATGTCTTTGGACAGAACCAGGCAAGTTGATTCCCCCATTTTAGCCTTTATGCTAAGCTAAGCTAATCAACATCTGGCTTTGTAGTTTCATATTTCAGAATCAGATTAGTTTCCAAGTAGGTTTACACACATGGGGAATTTGCTGACAGTAAACATATTAAGTAGAAAAATATAATCAAAGATAATATAAGTATTACTTACTTAAGTAAGCATAAGTAGATAATAGAAAAAAAGCTGGACACGCAGCTCAGAGAATACCTTGGAGGTGAATTGCAAAAGCCTGCCTTGAGCCAGATCCATATGACCTTGATATACTGTAATAACTGAACACTAAAGCTCTTCTTGACACATGACAACTTTGATCTAATTGCTCACAGTGTGCTCAACTTAATAGCCCCCTTGTCTGCAGCAATTAATTGTGGAAATTTTCTAAATTAGCTTCTAATGCCTTGTGACAAGTTCCTGAAGGAAGCAGATTCTATTTGATGTGAAATAAGCGGTTGCACACCGCATGTTTTTTTTTTCTTTGTCCCCTGAAAAAAATTATTTTGACCAGCCACTCACATCTATAATGAGACTTTCCTCACCATGGAAAATTACCTCTCTCACAAGGCAAATCCTTGTGACATCAAATTGAAGCCGGTAATGTACTCAGCTGTATGGAGGATGTGCCTTACGAAGAACACGAACACACTTTTAAAAACACACAGCATAGTCTTGTAATTTCATCAGTTCTCAAAGCCTCAATCACAGCAGTCATAAAAAAAAAAAAAAAAACTCCTACGATCCCTGAAAATTCCCCTCAGGAAGATCTGGAGAAAAGAAACCCCACAACTGAACAGAGAAGCCTGCTTTTGATCATTCGGGCTGTGTAAGTAATTGGGCTTCATAATTGAGACAGCATGGATAATATTTTATTCAGAGTGCCAGAACTACTAAACAGCATTTCTGCTCTCGCTTTGTTTACCGGGACTTATATTTTGTTAATATACTAACAAACGCAAATCAAAAACATTGGCTTTACACAGAACAGTAACATGAAAGAAAGTTCAAATGGTACACCAAGAAGCACTTTGAAAATATTACTGTGCATAAAATATGACAGGAACTCGGCTTCAATGTGGTGTTAAGTGCTACATTTGTAAGGCATGTACAATCCTACAGTTCTTCACTAAAAAAACGAGAACATTGCAGCAAAAGCAAAATAAGCCTTCAGATTTATTCCAACGCTGAACCACTGATTCACTCTCCTGTGCGTTCCTGTCTTATGACTGAAAACAACAAATAGTAACACCAAATAGTTTTTCACCTTCAAATACCAGATAATATGCTTTTTAGATTCTACCGGCATGAAGTACCTGGTATGCAAGCACACACGCAAAAGATGCTGTCTCTGCTTGCTGATCACATACTTCATACTGCAGCATTTTTAGAGACACATGGAGTGAGGAAAAAAAGCTGCAGTTATGAGGCGTGAATTAGTGTGTGACATTTCATTTTGTCAATAAAATGTTTGGGCATGATATACAACCTCTCAGTTCAGGACTGTGTTATAAATCACAGGACGCTGACATTTTGGATTTGTTATCATGCATGCTCTGCAGGAAGTGGATCTCATTTCAGCATAAAACTGAAGGGGAGTGGAAAGTGTGCCACATATGATGCTATCTAAGCATATGATTGAGCACATTTGTTCTGCGAGGAATAATCACATGGTGTTCTGCTGATGTTAATGTGCCACAGTTCTGCCTGCAGCACCTTCTCAAAGAGGATGGCTTAAGTCGTCCATTAAACAGGGCACAGAAAGAACTCACGGCGTTGCTTGGCAGGGATTTGTGTCAGCTAAGTGGCAGGTCTAAGCAGCTTTATTTATTTATGTATTTAGTTAGATTGTTTTTTTTCTTTCTTTAGCTCCATTCAGTGTTTTGGTGACTAACCATGTACTTAACTATGCCTCAGTGGGAGGAGAGGCACTAGAACGTGGTGTGTGAGTACCCATTAAGGGGTGACATGCAATTTTGGAGTCAAGAATCACTGGATGACTGTGTTTTGGACGCCCAGGGCAAAAGTGCAAAAACACAAAGGCACAGCTGCATTCTGAGTTCCAAGAGCTTCCAGACTTTTTGTGGATAATTTGGCAGATTTTATCTTGAAGTAGATAAATCCAAATCACTCATGCAGTAAAACAGCATTTTTCATTCTCACTGTTTACTGTGCATAATGGATGTGTGTTATGGTGCTTGTGTGCAACATAATGTATGAAGTGGGAATCTGGGGGCGGTTACATTCTCTTCAGGTGTCAGAGACTGTTTGATGGATGACCCAAACTGTCCCTGCATCTGTTGCCACTTCTGTTTGGCTCTGTGCTAAATTTCATTGAACCATCTCTTTGGACCGGACAAACATTGTAAGAATATATGTTATTTCCTCCCAATTTAATTTAAATGAGGGTACCATCTATTGACTTATGGCAGTCCTTCACATCCTCTACAAGGGCACTGGATTCTTCTTAGCCTCCGCTAAATTTGTCTCCTTCTACTCAAGACTTATCACAAGTTTCACAAAATTACAACTTCACAAATTATCAGAGCTCACAAGAAAATAATGATTTGGTTGGTGATGATAACATTAGTTTTGTTTTTGTCTGTGTTTTGACACCCAGACATATGGTGTCTGGCCCAAAGAATAGGTGGTCAGTCACCTTTGTGCCATTGTCTGGTTTAGCATCATTTACTATTGATTCATATAACTGAAGTCATATAATGAAGGTCATTTTGGGCTGATTTTAAAGTCATAATGTCATAATCATAAATCCACATAGCTTCTTTAAGCAACTAAATTCTAACATGGTACAGCTTTTAACAGCTGCTTCAAAATATCATTTTCTGCAAGGAGAAAACATGGTAAATATGCAACAAAGAACTGTGACATATTCCCAGTTGTGTAGTGTGTGCAAAATAAACATGTACTGAGATGAAGAGCTGCAAATGATATGATATACCACAACGTGAGTGTATTACACACAGAATATTTCACAGTTGTAAAGTTTTTGCTAAATGGCTAAATGGCAAGTGAAACATTTGCTGCACATTGTTTTAACATTTACCTTACAGATACAAGAAAATGTTCGTTTGAATATGCAAATTTGATGGCTTCATACCATCCATGACTAACAGGAGGTGTCATATTGGCTGCTTTGCTCATGGATTTTGTCTTATTTCTCAGTCTGACCCTGGAGGTAGTGTATTGTATATAAAGAAAAGAATCATAATAGTTTTAAGTGCAGAAATCTAAAATAGTCTGGAATTTTGCACACACTGCAGGTGCTCCGCTTTGGTTCCTTCACAGTTGGCACATTGCTGCTGGTACAGACGCATATCTAAAAGCTGAAGATGCTTTGTAGCTGCACTGGCCCTCATCCTGTGCTCTGCTGCAGACCACTGTTGTCCTTTGTCATCACTTTATTTATCCTTCCTGTCTTTCCTGTCTTGATGCTGCCCTAAATTCCAACCAAAGAAAAAGCACACCAACTGGTTAACAAGAAGTGTTGGGGGCAGTCTGTTCCATACTGAGAAAATACCTAGGCGCCTTCAAGCTCTCATTAGGATGCATCAAAAATACGTAATGCGTACTGTGAAAAATAATTATCCTCAGGGTGTAATAAGTGAAGTCAGGATAAAAAATTTGGATCAGAGGGAGAATAAGAAGGCGCATTGCGGTGCTTTAAGCCCTGGTAGCACCGGAGCTTAATATTCCTCTTTCAGTGTTTACATCTGTCCACCTCTCCATGAGTCCGTCAGTCTGTCCATTGATGCTTAAGTGCTGTCAAGACATCTCAACAGGCCCTTGCCAGGATGCCATAGAGTTTACTGGGGATATTTTTAATGTTCCAAAATGATTATTGAGTTTGAAATTACCCACCCAACAAAACATGTTGAAGTTTGTCCAAAGATGCAGAAGTGCAGCCTACAGTCATCTTACAGGACTGATCTTTCCTCTTTTGTCACCATCAGGCCAAAATGTCAGTAGTGAACATTGACAGGTCATATGATTTGCTGCTCAACTATTTTTAAATTGGACTAACACATACAATATCTCTGGGGACAACAGCTCAAGCGGAGCTAAGCAGTTACCAGTTTACCAGTGATCATAGGTGGAAAATCTATGTGTTGTTTGTACGCAAGTGTGTCCTGGGATTTTTTCCTACATCCCGTCATGTACAGTGTATGGCAAAATACGATACAATTAGGTGTTTTTTTTTCAACCATCACATGACATGAGTATGTATAGAACTTTTTAAAATAATTTTGTAAACATTGCTAGAAATGTATGAAATAAAAAGTAAATCATATGAAAAATCTCAAAGCTCAAATGCTTCGCACTGCTTCACGGTCAGGAGTTGGGTCACTGACCCTGCACCAGCGAACACACTGATAATGAATCTCATTATGTATAAAAAGATGTGGAACATTTAACATGTCTAAACCCTGTGTGGGTGTGCGTGCGTACGTATCAAGTTGACACGTAGGGTCACCACTGGTAAGTTAGAATCGTTATTAGTACTTCTTTATGAAAAAGACCAGATTCTGAAAATGTACTTATTTAGTTTCATGAGCAGAGCTGCACAAGGCTCAAATGTCAGTTAAAGGCGTGTGTGTGTGTGTGTGTGTGTGTGTGTGTGTGTGTGTGTGTGTGTGTGTGTGCTAGTGGGGCGGGGGTTAACAGTAAATTGGGCATGGCTAGTGCAACAGCATACAAAAGTTGTGTCCAAGAACATCTGATTTTGGGGGGTTGCACTTACTGTAACCACTCTCTGTAGTGGTAAAAATCTGACAATACCATTTGCTTTACGACATAGGGGTTATGATTTCATATATGATATACTGCAATACTCAAATCAAGAAGCCTGTGTTGTGTGTTTTTACCCTAGCAATATCAGCTTAACTGTCTCAGCTGGCGTTGTTGCACTGAAGAGCCAAATGGCTGAAGATAGAATACAGCACTGCTAACTAGAGATCAGGAGTTTAAACGAAACACAAAATGAACCACTGCCAAAAATCTTCACATGCTAATTTTCAATTAGAAAGCAATACAGTGTTTTTGAGAATTGATAGATTCACAAATATATCTCACAGAATTCCTAAAGTTTGAAGTGTTTTCAACTCAAGTTTGAAACCCCACGTCCTGTTGCTATGTGCCATGTATTTTCACCACTCCTAGAATCACAGCAGGGTTGAAATGACTGCTACCATTGACAAGATGTTCATAGTGACTCAGCAGTTACACACTGCTGCAGGTGTCATCAGTCATCCAATCAAAATCAGGTGACATTTTCAAATAGAACTGCTGCAATCCTATTTGAACAAAGTCTAGGTTTTACCCAACCGGTCAAGGCAGATGGCCACCCACCTAGAGCTGGTGTCTGCTATGAGGTTTCTGCCTTCCAAAAGTTTTTCCTCGCCACTGTCGCCAGATGCTTGCTAATGGGGGTTTTATTGGGTCTCTCTAGTAACAAAAATTGTATTAAAGAGTCTGGTCTAGACCTGCTCAAACTGGAAAGTGTCATGGGACAACTTTTGTTGTGTTGGCGCTATATAAATAAATAGAATTGAATTGATTGAGTTGTTCAATGCTGCAGTGACTGGAGTAATGGCAGTAGTAGCAGTGGTAGTAGCTGCAGCAGTGGTATTAATAGTAGGAGTGGTGGGAGCAGTAGTAACTGTAGTAATTGTAAAGGCTGTTACTGTAGTCGTAGTATTGGGCGTAGTAGCTGCAGTAAAGGCTGTAATGAAGTAATAGCTGTAGTAATAGAAGTAAAGTATTGGTAGTTGTAGTAGTAGCAGCAGCAGAAGCAGTGGATGTAGTGGTAGTAGTAGTAGCAGCAGCAGCCGTTATAGCAGTAATAGTAATAGCACAATAGCAGTAACAATAGTAGTAGCAGCAGTAGCAGTATAATACTATGACTGTATAATACTGTTAAGAGCAGAGGGTCAGTAGATAAAAATTGAACACAAGCACGCACAAAAGCTCTTTATGTGCTGAACACTTTGATATTTAAATGATTACTGTGCTTGAAAGCTTGCAGGATTGAGCCAAAAACACTTCCGACTATCGTACTAAAGATTGCACACTAATTAAAACATAATGTCGTTTGGATAATTCTCCTATGAGTTCTGACTAATTGAGCAAATAAAAAGTAATCTATATTACAGAAGTCTTGATATCCTCTCAGTTAAAGAAATGCTCAATCATCCATATTGGAGATTATTAACCAAGCAGGCTGTGTCGCCGAGGCGGGAGAGGAACAGGCTGACATTTGACCGCAGGATGGTGGCAGCAGTGGTTCCTCCTGTCAGAACCACACCGGCAGTGAAATGCCACTGTCACTTATTGTTCTGTGGTTGTCGTGGCTTATGTGAAATCCATTTTCTCTGTTTGAATACATTCTGTCAGGGAAGAAAGGGCTCCATCCCAAAACTTCTCTGCCCAGTTTTTGACAGGGAGCATCTGACAGCAAATGGCTGCATGGCCTCTCCACAAATGAGACATCCATCTGTCCTTGGACTGCCTACTGTCTTTCACAATCGTTTCATTTTCTTCACACAAGCCTACAATTGTATTACTCGTATAGCCTCGATCATCTGCCAGATCAGGCTGGAGACTGGTCACAGCAGGATCTCAGGCATCCCTTCACTTTATTGTTTCAATGATTCATCTATTCACAGAGTCAGATGAACATTGTTTTTGCATTATATCTGCCTTGCAAGATGAGAGAGAAATTATGAGGCATTTTTTTTATTTGTGCATACATGAAAACGCCGGCTGCTGCTGTCCACACAGTGATAAAGATCCTGTAAGGTTCACAGTGGTTTCTTTGGTGAAAATACACTAACAATTATCATATGTGGGGCAGAGTATTTTCCAGGATAATTTAGGTCTTTAAGAGTTCATACCATCATTATGTGATGCACTTTCTACATAAAATGCAGCATTATTAGGTATTTCTGCAGCAGGGATAAGCAAGGAGGAAGTTTTTCAATGATGATGTTTGCTTTCGAGCCTGAGGGATTTCATGGAGCTTCAGCCTATTTGACCTGGCAGCATGTACCAAGCCTGTCAGAGGCTACTGTGGCTTTGAAGAAACTTTCCCTCAATCCTTTCATGGTATCACGATGCTCCACTCTGCTCTGAATCAGCTCCAACCTGATGAATCATTCAGTTCTCACACTTTAAAACTGTGTTTTTTGTTACATGTGCTGTATTAAACGTCCCACTATAGCATTATTTAAAAATGAATCTGTACAGTAATTTATTTCACAAATCCAGAGAGGTGTTACAGTAGATTTCTTAATTTTCCTTTAATATGATTATTCGGAGGACTAATGATGTGACAGGCATACAGATGAAAATAATTATTATCCTGTAGCATTTCAGTGACTGTGGTCAGGGTCTGCAGCACAGTCAACCATAAGCTCCATGTTCAATATATTCAGACACAATTTTCTTGGAGATTACTTATAATTTACTAACAGCACTAATTGTCGGCACAGATAACTCTGACTCTAATAAGGATAAATTCACCTACAGTTTTGTGCTCCCTATTGCAGTTGTGTAATATATTACATGAACTGTGGATAACCGTCATTTATTGACTTAATTATGTCCACTGAGTTAGACAGTGCAGCTGTGCCTTTTGTATTGCACTCATTTGCTAAATGAGATAATGCAAGTCATTGTGAAAGCCAGTGCAGTGCTGATATGGCCCCTCACAATAAGTCAAAGAGTCAGGATTGTTCTTTTTAAGCATTTTTTATTCTTATTTATTTTTTAATATTAATTTACTGAAAGAATATCCTTACCAGGCACAGCTGGACTAACTGACATTATTAAATAGAATGCAGTGCATGCTGTTTCATTATGTACAGTAACACATGCAGTCCTACTGTGCCGTGGAAGCCATTTAGAACTCTCCCATCAGCCGTACATCCTGCTGAAATTCTACATTAGCAGCTTCAGGAGGGTTGTAAATTAGAAATGAAGAGGCATCCATCGACACAAACCTCGAGACTTGCACCAGGGTTTTCTGAGGCCGCACACAAACCACTATTTCAATTCTCCAAATAAATCCTTCTGTGGCCAGAATGGCCGGGAAGTAGTAATTCACAGCTGCACTCAGTGGAAAGAGAGACTCACATGATGGCTACATCTCTCCTTCTCCAGTGACACCAGAACACTCCCCTCTGTGATCCTCAGTCCCCAAAGCCCCAAAGAGCATCGAATCAGTCTGACAAAACAGAGCTGTCACAGCCTGCATCAAGACATCGAACAGACTGTCTGTCTATCTGTCTGTCTGTCTGTCTATCTATCTATCTATCTATCTATCTATCTATCTATCTACCTATCTATCTATCTATCTATCTGTCTGGCTGCCTGCCTGTCTGTCTGGCTTTTTCTTTTCCTTTAGTCACCTGTCCTTACTTTCTTCCAGTCATCTTTCCTTTCTTCTTTCCATCCTTTCTTTCATCTGTCCTTCCATTCTTCAACTTCCAGCCTTCCTTGCATGCCTCATTCTTTCATTTCTTGGAGCTTTTCTTTCCATCTTGTCCTCATCTCTTTCCTTCCTCCCTTTCCCTCCCTCCATTGCTCCATCCATTCTGTGGATCATGGCCTTGACACAGCTCTGTGCTCTGCACACACGCTCTACTCCATGTGGCTCCAGCTTCATGTGTCGCTGCTGTTTGGACAGCACCGAGACAATCAGATCTGTGTTAAGTGCAGCCTCACACTGGGCTCCACACTGATTGGTGTGTTAACACAGGCTGGATTTCAACTGCTTGCTCAAATGTGACTTTGTTTGTTGTGCCGAACATTCAAATCCGATTGAAATCTCATGAATAGGTGAGAACAAGCTCATCAGATTTGAGCAGGCAGTGTAAATCCAGCCTGTGTTGACTGACACACCAATCAACAGAGAACAGAGTGAGAATGTGTATTTTTCACAGAAAAGCTCCCTGTCCCTTCAAATGTATGTGGCAGGTCTTTATTTTGTTCCTCTGCTTTAAATTATTCTTTATTTATGGCTGTCTAAAACAGGAAAAACAATGTTTCCTTTTGTTTCAGCAACACTTTGAAAGAAACAAAAACATCACTTGTCACATGCAAGAAAGAGAAATTAAGGATTTGATCCAGCAGTTAAAATGGAGAGGCAACCACGGTGCTCTCTGGATGATTTGGTGCTGCTGGTTGGGTGGGGAGGTGGCGAGGCGTGGGGGGGGGGGTGTTACAACCGAATCGCTTCGAATTAATAGAAGAAGCACAGGAGACTAGTGCCCTCCAGTGTCTGCTTGATGTACAGTATGATTAGTTTCTGTATGCTGCTGTGAATTGATTTGATTAAAACTCTCACCGCTCTTATTTGTGATGTGTGATCCAGTGAATGTGGAATTTCATTTTTGGCACAGGATTTCACCTTTAGCTGCAGATACAGCTCTTTATGAATCACTTGTGTCTTGTGCAGCTTCATCACCTTTTTGAACTAAAACCCGGCCAGACATGCTGAGTGCTTGCACGTGGCAGGAGGTCTGTCGGTTGTTCATCCATACAATGAATAGTGGATGGAATGCCATCTAGAGATGAAGTGTCTTATTATGTATATGAGGCACCATCACTTCAAATATCACATTAAAACTGTGTTATCAAACCTACGTTAAAATTAGACTTTACTTGAGCCATGTTTTTTCCACAGAAAGTGGATTTAACCTGAAATACGTTCTCATTCATGGATGAAGTCTTCGCTAGATCTCTTTCAGGAGTGAGTCTCCATGAAGACACATTAAGACTGTGTTGACCCACATTACTTCATCTATTTTGAGTACACAGTATGTCTTTAGTTTTTCCTCCCAGCTATGACTCAATACCCATAATCCCTTTGTGTAGGCTGGATTGATGGTGTTCATCATTCATTGGTATTTCTTCCTCATTGGATGGTTTCCTGGGGCAGATTCCTATCACTGTGTGACCAAAGTGACTGAAGAAAGTCATGTGACTTGCAGGACTTAACAGGCTGCCATTGTGCCATATTTCCCTTTTTGTATAAAACAGGATATAATGTTACAGATTTATCACATTTAACAGGTTAATGATACATCATTACATGAAACTGAATTTGTGAAGTGTGTGAAAGCACAAGTATTAACTTGCTCTAAAAGCCTGTGTGAATCGGCACTGGAAAAAGAAAAAGGTAAAGACACAATTTGCCTTGACAAAATGCCAGCCTGGGTGGGTTAATGACATTTTAAGAACTTCATTTGAATATCCCATCGAGCCTAATGAGGGATACATCCTCTTCCTCTGGAGCTAAAGTCCTGTCTCTGTGGGAACCATCTGATAGCAGGTAGACTTTGCCCTGAAGGGAACTAACCCTACAGAAAGAGCAGCAGGGCAGATTCCTGGCCGTCACAGCTGAGGTAAGTCACAGTATAACAGATGAGAACTGTATTTAAATGATTATTCTGAACAGGTTTAGGTCAAACAGCTATTGATCGCTTGTTGAAGACTTGAAAAACATGATGAGGTACTTTTGAAAGTGCTTCATTCATCACTTCTCTGAAGTTATTATCGAGCTTTTCTGGCTCTGTAAGCAAACGGAAACAAAGTCCACTTGTCATGTCGTTCAAATATCTGAAAATGTGTGTTTAAACATATTCTCACTTTGTTCTGTCCATCACAGGTTTAAGATCAGGTGGTTAGGATGGAAAAAGCTGAAGTAGGAACCAAAAATCTAAATGTGGTTGTAGGTGGCAGATGATTTCTTTGCCCTGAGTTCAAAAGTCGCTACTAATTACTCATATCAGGGTGTATTGTTATCTTTTATAACATAGATGGACAGATTTATATACAGTTAGAATGTTTCTTTGACTCAGGGTTTATTATACAGTCAGTGTAGTCAGTACTTTACTCTAGTTTTACATCATACAGAACTGATCATTGTGTAGTCATTCAGAAATCATTTAGCTGATGATAATTCATTATATTAAATCAAATCCCTGAGTTTATTGTCTGTCTATCCAACTTGATGGCAACTGAATTTCATTTGAGATCAATTAACCACAACCTATTTGGCCATTAACTATACTTACATCTCTGTTAAATGGGGGCTTAAGGCCATAATTATGGATGTTAGTCATGGATGGCTCCCAGTGTTTGTGCGATGCATCATTTTGTGAATAGCCATTTATTTGTCCCACAGTGACATTGTCCCATTTGCCAATTTAACGTCACTGATGAAAGCAGCGACACATTTCAAAAGGATGCTTTTGAGCCTCCGCCATGACCTTAACTTAACCTATAACTTGGATATTTCTTCTCTTGCCAGTTTTCGTGCCTCAGTTGATGAAAAGACCTGCCAACTTTTGGTGGAATGAACCCGACAAATGGCAGCACTAATGGAGGTTATGGGTCTAATCCCCCTCCTTACAATCCTCAGGAATATGGACACAATCCTTACACAGGGATGAGATATCAGGTTTGTGTAAGATTACTGTTGTAGTTTTCTCATGGCAGAAGAGAGAATGACTTAGTGGGCTGAAGCTGTGTTTTTTTCCTATTAATTTTGGATTTATTGAATGTTATTATTAGCCAAACTCACACACTATCAGCCTTTGATCATCATGAAACATTCTTAAAGCCCTGTTTGCCCATTTGATTACACATGGGTGAAGAAAACACTATTCACGACTCCTGATTTTTATTCAAAACTAGAATTGTCTAGAAGTGCTGCTTGAACTACCTGTGTTTTTGTTGTTGTTATTGTTTTGGGTGAACCAGGTAGGGAAGGAGAACATTTCAGTGATCTCCCCTCCTGTCACCTATGACAACATGGTCCACCCTACAGCCATGGCAGCAGCTAGAGGCGGCCAGCAGTACGATCAACCTCCACCTGACTACTCCCATGGCTTAGAGGATAGCGGCTTCAGTGACGCTGCCGTACGAAGAGGTGAGGGTTAGTGAGGAACAAGCAGGGGGCGAGACAGGATGCTGAAAGGAACTAATGTGTTTTTGTTTGCATGGTCAGAGCTGAAAAAATGGGAGGCAATATATAGTCGCTCATTTGCTTTGCAGTGTTTTCTCGAAAATTGATTTGAAATTGAAAATTGTTTCCTGAACTCTGCTGTACCCTGCCTCGGCTCTTCACTTCCCACGCAACGCAAATCATTTTAAATGAGGACGAAATGGAGTTTTGATGAAAACAGAACCTTTTTGAAATGCTATGAAGCAAAAACAACCCCACCTGCATCACTTTTTCAGTCATTGTTGTCTTTCTGCTGCCCATGTCTTTGAATGTGTTTGACTTCTTTCTGAGCAGGTTTTATAAGGAAAGTCTACTTAATCTTGATGATTCAGCTGCTGGTGACTGTCGGCATCATCTGCACTTTTCTTTACTGGTGAGACACCATTACACAAGGGAAATCCTTCCAAAAAGAGCTGAATCCATGTCAGAAACATCCATTTCTTCACATTCAGTGTAGTCCGTCTGCATGTAAGAGCACCATAGCTGTGCTATAAGTACTGTAACTGTCCCCGCAAAAACTTCATCATAAATATGTGAGGTGAGACAACATGGTAGAGAATAAAAGGGCGTTTCTGCCACATAACATTTTTGCTTGCAGTATTTTGAAAGCTTTATGTGTTTTGTATAATGGATGTGGTAGAACACTGCTACAGTAATTTCTTTTCATAAATTGTATTCAGTTCCCTTGTGCGCAATGCCCTGTCCTGTTAATATTTAATAAATTCATTCTACTTCCTCTTTCAAATAAATGGAGCCTCTATTAAACACTCCCTTCTCCCTTTGTCCCTTTTTCTTGTCGAATAACAGGGAGACTCTCAGGGAATGGACATGGCACAGCTACTGGTTCTCCTATTCCATGATGTAAGCACAGTAAGAACATACAGTTAGACTTTTCTTTTTTTTTTTTTTTTTTTTAAACAGTTCGACCACCTGCAGATCTCCTGCTGGTACATTACCAGAATGAAAATCTCTCTCATGAAAGTCCATACCAGTAAAACACAAAAATGTCACCAGAGTCTGAATCCCAATCCAAGAAACTGCCAGGTACACTGTGCATATTATTGTTGTTTACAATACACTCTATATTCTCTGTGAAACAGGGGGGCGGTCTTCGTGCTCATCATGATCCTGTCCTGCTGTGACAACGTCCGCCGTCAAGTCCCCCTCAATTTCATTGCCCTGGGCTTGTTTGTGAGTAGAAGCAGTACCAGCCAGGCATCAAATTAAACCTCTACCACACCTGTTCTATTTCAGTTTTTCGTTTATTTATTTATTTATTTATTTGTCATGTGTTTACTTTCCATTTGCCTCACTCTCTCTCTTTCTGTTTCAGACAGTTGCAGAGGGCCTCATGCTCGGGTCTGTGACAGTGTGAGTGTTTGTTTCCAAGCGTAAATCCCCACCTGATGCTGACTCATTTACACAATAATAACCCTATTTGATCCATATCTGATGGCATGTTAGAGGCCAGCAATGAAGCCATCACACCTGATAAGATTTTATTTACTAAATCAAAAAGGGGTTGTGACTGATGATACATCAGAAGCATCACAAATCATTCAAAACCAGTTTTTCTGTACCAGTGCCTGTGTAAACACAAGTTACCATTTCCTTCTGTGAGACATTTCTCTTTTTTTTTTTTTCAGCAGCTTGTCACTGGCAGAAAAAGGCATCAGTTGAAGGCTGACTATCAATAATACATTCAAATTATCATATTTATAGGACCTTGCCATAACTGAAGCTGTACTGTAACTGATATGAAATGAACAATAGATTTTGCAGTGCACATCCAGAGGGGGGTCCCTGCCATCGCTCTTGCTGAGACACAAGATACAGACTCTTAAATGAAAAAATACCACATTTCTTACAAGAAAATAATGTTTCCCTTTTAGGATAGAATACAGCACAGCCGTTCATGTGTGCACTCTGCTGACTAGTTGGACATGATAGTGTGGGGTGTCTTTCCCACTGCTGCTTATCTCTTTGATATTTCTTTCTGCAGGTACTTTAATGCTGAAGCCGTTCTGTGGGCTGTGGGGGCCACAGCGCTGGTGTCCTTCGCCTTGACTCTCTTTGCTATGCAGTCAAAGGTAAGATCTGTCGCACAGTCTGAGCTCAGTTTGTAGTGCAGCCAGAAGTGAAATTTCATATACTGCGGTGACTTTGCTATGCAGTCAGTGGTAAATGCCCCACACACTGAGCTGTGTTTCCTGTGCAGTCAAAGAAAAAATGTTAACCTGAGCTGGTGGTAAGGTTTTCTCATGCAGGGTTTGCTATATGCAGTTGCTGGCCAAAGGTTTAAAAAAGCTGATGAGTTTGCTGTCCAGGCAAAAGTACGATTACTGCTGAGATCAGTGTATTTGTCAATCAAGCTAATTCCTAATGTCCAGTGGTGGGACTGAGTTAAACCTCTGGGCTGTCCTCGTGCTGGCTGAGGCTTATACCATAAATCTTGAGTTCAGAAATGGCTTGGAGCCTTCTGTCATTTGCTAAATACCCTCTCTACCTTTTTCCTGGTCCGTCTCCGTTCACCATGAACTGTCTAATAAAGCAAACACGCTTTGAGATTAATATTTGAAAGGTCCCTCTGGGGACTCACTAGGAGACATGATGATCGTCTCGATGTGATTAAGTGCATGAACGATGTTAATATTTCTCAGTGATGTTACCTGGCTTTATATAGGATAGCTTGTGTTTGTGTAAGTGACATTTAAAAGTTGCAACATTTTATGAGCAACGAGTCAATATGCACAAGTGAGGAGACCTTTTGAGAATCACTTCATCTGCAGTTTGGCATGCTGTATAAATAACAGGCTCATATTCAGAGTGAAGTTACACATACAGGGTGGCACGGTGGTGCAGTGGTTAGCACTGTCACCTCCAGGTTCAGATCCCGGTCTGGGCCCTTCTGCGTGGCGTTTGCATGTTCTCCCTGTACCTGCGTGGGTTTTCTCCAGGTACTCCGGCTTCCTCCCACAGTCCCAAAAATGCACGTTAGGTTAATTGCAGTGACGTGCGATGAGGTTTGTGGTTGGGGAGGCACTGGCTTTCAAAGTCAGATTTACAAACATATAATTCTAGTAAAATAGCATAAATTCACAATTCAACTGAAGAATTTTAAATAGAGGAAGCACATTTGCTCTTATTATTCCACAGTTCGAGTGAAAGGGTCCTTAACAGGACTAAATTTAGGGGTAGTTAAAATTTTGAATAAAAGAAAAAAAAAAGAATGTGCAAATAAATTCAGAGAATCCTTTTAATAAATGTAAATTAATTTCTTTTATCCATGGCCATGGTTAAAGGCAGCCAGATCTTTTCTCTTGTTTTCCAGTAATTAGGGATGAAGCGGGTGCCAATTTCCTTCAATAGTATTAGTATGAACTCCACTTATAGCGTCTTTAAATAAACGACTGTGATAAACAGTCTGATGCTTGTAACATTTGGGCATGTCTTCGTAGCCGCTCCACTTATCGGTTCTTTTTATTGATCCCATTACTACATATTTTTTTTATGATTTCCGTGAGTGTTGCTCTGTCCCTTTTTTGAAATATATGGCACACCTGGTTTATTTGCTTAATTCGCTTCTTGAGTTTGGTATACTCAATAGGCAAAGCACAGACAATAATGGTCTGACATGTTTTAGAAACGGGTGAGCTAGTGGAAAAAAAACACTGTATTGGATTGTTTGGGTGCTGTTGTTTTAACTTTAGCAAAAGTAAACCACGTATTAAACTCTCCATCTTCAGGCTCACTATCGCCCCTGTCTGTGAGGCAGAGGTACTGGCTGTCTCACATATATTAATATTACATTATATTACACACATACGTGAAATATATTACCGAACACTATGGCAATTAAGACGTATAATAAAAGTGTCTTCGAGCAGGATATTGGAAACATACAGAGAAATGACAACAAGCACGCGCCGAGTGCATGCGCTCAATCCACTTTGCGAGGGATTGCGCCACGTGGAGGACGCACGGCTCCGCGCTGCCTCGCCTCTCGGTTGTATTTGAACAGGAAATACAGGGTTTCAGCGATTTTGACTATAAAAATGCTCAAAACTTGTCGGAACCACACCTAAATTGCATTAAAGCACAGGCCAGTGGAAAAATATTAATGCTTATTTTATTTTATTACTTCTTCATGATGCCAGAGCCTCACCTTCCTCCCCTGACTGCACGTCACTGGTTAATTAGTTACTCTACATTACCCCTATGTGTGAGTGTGTGCGTGCGTGGTTGTCCGTCTTTGTGTGTGAGCTGGCGACCAGTCCAGCTGGGAGAGGCTTCAGAATGAAGGAGTGAAAGTTATATATACAGTCAGTGAGTCAAAAAATGAGACGTGAAATGTGGGCCAAATCACATTCAGAGTCCTTAATTACTTCTAAATGCAGTTAGGCATTTTGCACATCGGACTGGGCCACACTTGGCATCTAAAAGAGCTGCAAACATTTATTTCTACTAGTAAGCAGGTGGAAATGTATTTTTTTTTCTATTCTAAAAATAATAATAATAATAATAATACTATGCGTTGGAGCCTGCAGTAGAATACTGTTGTATAAAAAGAAAAAATGTCCGCACCTGTTTTATTTTATTTTCTTCTTGACCTTATGTTCATCTTGCAAATCCCAGCACCCGCATGCAACCTCATTAACTTTTATCATTATCATTATTATTATTATTATTGTTATCATTTTTTGTCACTGTGATGTAAATGTCATACGCACAAGCTTGGATGTTCAGCTCATAGCTCTTGCAGTAACTACTATCTCTTTTCTGTCTGTCTGAAAAGGGCATGCAGGCCGAAAGGCCACTTCCTCTCCCCTCCCCTCCCTTCTTCTCCTCTCCCCTCCCCTCCTCTGCCTACTTTGCAGCTTGTTCGTTAATTATCCAACTTCATAACATCCAGAATCGTTAGGATTTTCTTGCGTTTTGAACAGCAATGTGTCTTCATCATGTAGTCATCTGCAGCGCCTCACGATGCATCAGACGAGCCTGAGCCTTTATGGTGGTGATGAGTGTAAATGAGAGTTGCTGTATGTACAGTTTTCTCTTTGAGGGGCTCGTCACATTCAGTGTCTCTGTCTCCTGTCCTCCCTTTCTGACACTAGTGGGACTTCACCGGGATAAATGGAAGCCTGTGGGTGTTTGCCTGGACCATTCTGTCATTCGGCTTGCTTTGTGCGATCTTCCGATCACAGGTAGATCAAGGAGCTGCTGTGTTTACACCCGTGTTTGCCATGAGAAAGTGTTTGATATGAATTGCAGTGGTGTGCAGCTGGAGTCAGACGGTACATACGGCCTCACAGCTTTTATCAACACGATGTTCTGGCACTGACCTGTGTGCTGAGCAGACTGTTAAGAAGACAGCGTACGCTCTCAGACTGGTGTATTTCAGTATACACTGCCGTTTCTTGTGACGGCTGTTAGTGTTTTAGCCTTAAGCGGGAAATTTCCAGAAATGAGCGACACTGCTTTCTTAAAGCACATTGTGTGCACACATTGCTATCATATTTACCATACAGAACAGTTGTAATGGAAAAGGGGATAAAGATATGCTCACTTTTTTCAGTTACTGAGTTAAAGGATGAGGCTGAATTATTGCATCAGGACAAAGCACTCTATAAAAACTACTATTATAAAACAACAATTAATTTAAACGGTAAAATGTTTTTTTGGCTACACATTACATTCATTTGTGGAAGCAACCATTGCAAATCAGCTTAAAGTCAATTTGTTACTCAATGCCTCTGCTGATTTTGTGTGCCTGATTCTTTCAACAGTACCTTTCCATCCTGTATGCCTGCCTGGGAACCTTGCTGTTTTCTTTAGTAAGTACACTCAAACTTTAATGACTGAATGTTTCTCTGCAAAACAGGTTGAATTGAAAACAGACTGAAAGTGACCTTTTAAAATGAAAGAAAGCATCATTAAAGAAGGCGTAATGTCAAGATCCCAGGGCCGAGCAGCCTCCCTCCACTGTCTGTCACAGTAGTTAGTGTAAAGAGAGAGACTGTGATGTCCTCGTGCCCTTTAATTTCAATTATGCACCGCTTAACAGCAGTAGGCTTCATTTTCACAGCTACCTCTCTGCGTGCCTTTGGCATTAACAGCAAATGTTGTGACCCATCCCGTCAGCTGGTGGAACAAACTGCGACTGCACACAGAGCTGAACAGGATGTCAGCGGCAAGTCACAGCTTATTTTCAGCTGTACAAGTCTGACTACGCAGTCGTTTACATGGCCTGTTTATCAGCACAGTCCTCTCTCTCAAAGATGAGAAACGCTGCCCGTGTTTTCTTTCAAACTGATTCTTGTATCCTGCTCTGTCTCTTTCATCACACTAATATGCTGCCTTTACATGTCAGTGTTGAAGCATCTCATCTCTCTCTCTCTCTGTCTGTCTTTGTGCAGTATTTGGTGTTTGATACCCAGCTTATTCTTGGTGGGAAACACAGGAAGTATCAAGTCTCTCCTGAAGAGTATGTTTTTGCTGCTCTCAACCTCTATCTGGACATTGTCACCATGTTCCTCTTCCTGCTGCAGCTCATAGGGCTGTGCCGCTAACAGTGAGCCTCCTCTGACACACAATCTTCAGTTTTGTTTTTTTTTTTTTTGCCTCTTTTTAACAGGGCCTTAGATTCACTGCCCCGGCATGTGTTTCTACATAGAACCTATAATTCATTCAATTCACATTTGATTCTGTTAATAAGGCTTTGACTTGTCGTTTTCAGCACAGAACGACAAACAGACTTGTGGTTGAGAGCATCAAATTGTATCACTTGTCCTGCCTAAGAATAGTTTTTGGCAAATTCCAGAAACCAAACTAACTCCATTAAAGAAGCTGTCAACTTCTGCACTCCAAAAGAAAAAAACAGGCGGTTGCTCTGTGATTTCTTCCTCTCCCAAAGTGTTTGCTTAGAATGTAAGCATCTCAATGACCAATAATAAACACAAAATAAAATCAAAACTCAACACGTAGTTTATTGACGTCACACATCAAACATTTTTCATATAAAGAGGGAATGTATCAAGTATAGACTATGAAAGTGCAAATAGCATTTCAAGGATTAGTTGCTTTACAATAGAAAATCTCAGTGAGTTACAAAATGTTATATGCCATTTTAAAATAAATCACCTGGACATCAGAGGTGAAATACAAAGGAAGTACAAATCCCATTTAGACTTAAACCCATTTCATGCACATCATACCGTTACACTGTTTAAGCCATTTAAAATGACCAGGCTCCGCTAACATTATGGCACTCACAGTTTTACAACTTCAAGACACTTTTGAAAGCAATCACTACCTTCAGGATTAATGTGGCTCCACGTCTGCTAGAAACAAAAGGTAATTTACTTCAGTCAGACATTAGCCTGTACAAAAACATAATTAAGTCTTAAAGGTAAAACACTCATCAGTGTGTTTCCTTTCATATTGGTTATACACAATCCATTCTCTTTAATGGATCATTTTTTCAAATAAATACCTACTTCATATTGCAACTTTCCTCCATTTTAGTGTCTTCAGGTAAGATACATGTACAGTAGGTCAACTCATTCCAAAGTCAATACAGTGATTTAGTTTCTTAAGAACAACAAAAAAAAAAAGTTTCAAACTTGTAGGGCAAGACGTCTCTCTGCACAAAACAGAGTGGACTGAAGTCGAACCTTTTTTCAAAAATATTTGGGAAAAGATTTGAACGTACGACATAAACTGTTAACCATTATAACAAATCATATAAAATTAGTGTTATTTGTTAACAATACACTACTAGAACAAACAAAAACCCTCATGCTACACACTTTTTATGGGGGGAGGGGGGGAGCTCAGGAGCTCATGTTTGCAGTCTATTAACATGATGAGAGAAATAACTTTAAGGTAACAGGTGCTGTTTTTTTTGTTTATGTTTTTTTTTTTTTACACTGTAAATACTGTGTATAATTAGCACTCAGAAAAATGTGTGAAAAAGAATTAAATAATGGTGATTGACATAAAGGCACTGTATCTCTACCTGTGTAGAGAAGCATTTCAAAGACATGGATGTTTCTGCCCATGTGTTTGAGATGAAATACACATTCATGAATGCATCACCCTGTAGCTCAGGACACGTGCAGAGCTCTAAAGAGGATTTGCTTCTTTTACACTGAAACAGAACCAAGAGATAAATTACAGTGACTTGGGCTTGATTATTAAATTCACCAAAGTCTGAATGTGACTGTCTGATTATCCTTTTCACTGGCCTTTCCTGCAGTGTATAAACAAGACTACTCACTGTCTACTTTGTCACAGTCCACATTCAGCTGCAGCACATCAACATTAATTTAAGTGAACTACAATGGAAATCAGAGTATAGTGAACTGAATGACACCGTGCAGCCCCTGAGGGCCTGTCAGTGTCTGTCAGTTTTGAACATCATTGAAGGTGTGTGAGGATCAAGGCTATGAGATGAATAACCACTGCCAACTCAATTTTGAAATGTGTAGCAGGTCACCAACTTTTCATTTGAATGATTAATTGAAATAGTTTTGTGTGAGTACTTGACATAAGGTAAGACAACCGTCATGATATTAAACTACAGAGTTGCACAGCACACTACAGCTTTTTAGATCTGAAAATATCACTCAGCCACAATCTCAAATAAAAATATGGCTTGAGACTTTCACATACAAGTTTAGCTGAGTTGTTGAGATTGTAATAAGCAGGCACAATTTGCTTTGAAGAATCCACTTGGTGACTGCAAATTGTGCTTTTGCAAGTCAGTGTTTGGCACCTAGAAAGTAGGTAGATTTGGACAGGAACGAGAAACTATTTCACAGCTTGTACCCCACAGATTGAATATTGGAACAAAAATATTTTTCTGCTCCTGTGTACAGTTGAAAAACCTCCCTCAGACCTGATTCAGACGCATACAGTAGCGGAAAAAAAACAAAAAACTGCACTACACTTTAGTCTCTATGCTTCTTATGTCCGCTAGAACTGATGTCAGAAAAAGCAACTTATTTCGATCAGCACAGAATCATTTGAGGAAATATATCCATGAAAACTGTTATGAAATGCAATCTCTCCTTCAGTTAGTGCTGTCTTTGCAGGTGGACTGTTTTTTTTTTGGGGGGGGGGGGGGTGACTATACTGTAAACACATCTAACTGCAGTGCTAGACTAAGCTAAAAGCCTAAATACTTCTTCCCCCACTTTCCAATGAACACATTCTTCATTCTGCATACATTCCACCTGAATACTCACTACACACTTTTGGCCTATGTGGAAAAGCTCCTTTCCATCTCAGCCAATCAGCTCAGACCAAATGCACTTGGTCCTCCCACTCAGAGGAGCTGGTGCTGGGCAGCTGGTCAGATATGGAGTCACATCGCGGTGTGTCGACATGGCAGACCTTTGAACCTCCCCGTTCGGTGTTGTCTTCACTTGCATCGAGGGTGGCCATGTAAGGTAGTGGCATGGTGTCCAGCCCCACAAGATCTAACTGGGTCGGCCTATCAGCGACAGCGCACTCCTTCTCCTTAGCGTCACTCAGTGTCTGAGAGCAGAAACCCACCTCTGACAGAACTTCCTGAGGTTTCCGGTTTTCCGGGAGGATGACCCCGACTTTTTCATCATCCTGCATGCAACCACCTTCGCCTGCATGGAAAGCACCGAGGTTGGAGTCAGTATCACTGGAGGTGGAGGGAACCAGGGTGATACCTTGAGGATTCATGTCATGGAACCAAGCCATGATGTTGCCCAGCAGGTTGGCATTTGCTGCTAACGCAGAGGATGAGGATGGGTCGTGGCTGCCGCATGTAGTTGAATCGATTGTGTCACTAGATGACGAGAAGAGGCCTGTCGATGAGTTGCTGCCTCCTGGAACCACTGGTATCGGCGCAGAAGACCTGTAGGCGTGGTGCTGACTGTCGCTGTGCTGTACGGAGGCAGTGACACCAGTGGAAGCAGAGTACTGGCTGCTGATGTTGTTTTTGCCACGTCTAGCCAAATTATCCCCGAGCTCCAGCAGTTCTGAGCTGCTCAGTGAAGCTCTGGGGAGGACCTCGATCCCTGGCACACTCTGTTCAAGACTGGAAGGCAGGGAGGTGCCGATAGCACCGAGTGAGGCTTCATTAGCAAGGGTGTCATGGCTGGACCCGCTCACTGCCATCCCCGAGTCCTGAAGTGACAGCTGAATGGCCAGCAAAATGTTGGGGTCATCGTCATCCAAAGAACCTAGACCCTGCAAGAAAATACATAATACATAGTGTCAGTGATACAGGCTAAATCAGTACCATACACTTCAGACACACCAGCAGTGTCACACCTGTAGTTCAAGTCCAACTTGCACCACCTATTGGTGCAGAAAATAACAGCAGTAGCAGCAGGTTAGAACAGCAGATGTGGGCATGCTGTGCATCATCTGCAGACAAGGAAAATAATAGCTGCTGTTGTTTTGACACTTGTGCCAACTTCAGGCAATGGAAGCTTTCTTTTTTTTTATGACTGCTGTTTGCTGTGTGTGTGCGTTTGACCCAATACAGTAAAAGATAATGCTGGTGATATTGTGTATTTTATTGCAGTCAAACAAATGAGATAAAAGTTAATTACTTTGTTTTTCATCATGTTCTTTCCCAACTATTCTGTGGCTGTCAGCCTGTGCCCCATTCACAAATATATGCTTTTTTTAATTTCCAAAAACAGCTTCTAAAAAAACATAACTCATGTAAAATGTATATTTGTTAGGAATTATTATCAGCTGCAGATTTGATATAATTGTATAGTTTGGTTGATTATTGGTGAATTAGTAAAAGGACACTGATAAATCACCCCCAAAAAAATTACCAGACTGAGACTCACCTCAAATGAGACTATATTTGTTTTTCATCAGAATTTGATCTGTAGTTCCTGTTTTATACTTTATATGCTACAAATTCAGACAGGCTGTCAGTTGGGCTGTGTGGCCCAATTTCCCCTGACTTTTGACAAAAACCTTTTAACAGCAAAGAAATAAATTAGACTTTTTTTTTTAAAAAAACGTCTCTTTTGTCATTATAAAAGCAAACCAAAAAGAAAGAAAACCCAAATGAAGTCTAACAAAATTTTGCTACCCCAGCATTGTCAAACCACAGTGACCATAAAACAAGAAAGCCCTTCAGAAATCAGGTCAGCTCATTGATCTGTTTTTTTTATTGACAAGCTGTGGACTGAGATGAAAATGGTAACTATACACTCACCATCAAAGGACCTTGTCTACGTCCACTTCCAACATCCTGTGTGTCTTTTTAAGAGAATAAAAAAAAGAAACGCATTAACACCCTCAGTCATCATTTGTAACCAGCAATATAATCCTTAGCTAATTACCACTTTAAAGAAAAGCATCTTCATTTTAGTGAACAAAACCTGTGCAAAACCTGAAACCTGACCAGACTCTATGCCTTCAGCATTTGGAAATTCACTACTTCAGTATCCAAATTCAACAGAAACTATTACCTGGCTTCACAACTGCAAAATCCATTCTTCACAGCACACAACCAAAAGCTTTTGGCTGTGCACTATGGCTTTTTGAACTTCAACAGATTTTCCAGACTTTGGGCCAGTAACCTAATGTCAGATCTGTACAAATCAGTGTAATCAAAAACAAAGAGGACTGGACTAACCTAGCTTAATTTAATGGAAATGTGTTATTTTATCATAGTTTAGGAAACCTTGCAACGGCAATACACTTCATTAACTTTCTATTTTTAACGTTATCTTTTTTATGTACATCACTTGTTGCATCCGTGCTCCTCTCAGTCACCAACATCTGTCTACAGGCACTATCACAAAAAAGGCAAAAATGCCTTAATATCTACATGTCGATGTAAAAACATACCAATCTGAACTGAGAGTTTCTGATTCACATAATCCACATGTATATCATCAGGTAATAAGAAGCTAAGAACCCCTGAGGTAGAATTCTTTATGTCCACTGCAGTACCTGATGTGCTGTCACTGGGGTCATCAGGGTCAGGTGTGTTGCTACGGAGACTTGACATGTCACCTCGCCTCCGCTGCCTATGTCTCCGTCTGTACTGGAACTCTGCGTACTCCTTAAAAGAACAGACAGTAACATTTAATAAACACCATCATTTTCATATCCTTTTTACTGCTTAATTACAACAATCGCATCCATAACATCCATAACTGTCATCATAAACAGCTCAGCTTTAGCTTTCTGACCATAAAAATCTTCTGATCTATAGTTACACATTTCCCTTGACTCATCTAAGTTTTTGGGTTTAAATTAAACATTAAATTGATCAAATTTGTAAATTGTAACTCTGATTCTAACAGTGAGGCAGTTGGCTTTAAGTGTGGCCTGAGTCTTTCATCTCAGGAAAGATCATCACTTAGAGACTGATGCAAACCCTTTCAACTGCAGACCAAGCTTTCAGTCATTGGACTGCAGTCTAGACTGAATCCAAAGCACACCTTCACTGGAAAGGAATTAGAAATGAGACTGCATGAGGACTGAGGATCAGATCTTTGAAAATGTTTATGCCCAACTAGTCTCAAAAGCAATCAGAATACCTTATCAAATGTCAAAGTGATGTTGTTAGAAAGTCAACTGAATTAACTAATTATTTAGTGGTTTTAAAAACACAAGTCAGAATGAATTAAAAATACATGTCTTCTGAAGGTTCAGTGGTAACATAACACCCCACATGTAACTAGCCTAAACCATCCTATAAAACTGTCTGTTCTTTGCATTGCAGGTAGTGAGAGAGTGTAGCATTATCTTTTATTAGTAAGACAAACCTTAACTTGACATTTCAGGGAACATTGTCACTCAGGAGAGTTTAAATGAGCTAGAATCAACAGCTTGTGTTTCACACAGCGTGTCTAAATGAAATTATAAGCACTACAGCGTGGTGCATGTGTATAGTTTGAAACAATAGTTGGTACAGATAACACCTGAAGTGCTGAACTACAAAAATGAGCCATAAGTTACAATCCCAGTGCCAACCTCGAGTCAAATTAAAGAGTTTGGTCTAGACCTGCTTAACTAGAAAGTGTCACGAGACAACTGTTGTGATTTGGCACTATATAAATAAATTGAACTGAAAATGATATGAGTTCTTAAGATGGGACTGAATACACTGCTACTCTATGCCAACATGAAAAGATTACATATATTGAATTTGCACATCTGCATATCAGTACCTCAGGAAATAATGAAAATTGCTTTCTCCAATAATCACCTCATACATTTGCAAAATCCATGAGTCACATTCATATAATCAAAAGCCTGCCACCCAACTTTGTCTTTCATGTTTCCATTGCTCTAAAAATAGCCCACTATGAAGTGATCTGCACACATTGTGAACTATGAAGCAGACCATCTGCAGCTGAGAGACAGAGACTTTTAATTAGGAGACAAACATAAAAACCTAATTTTTTAGAGTGGCTTAGTGTTCAGCATCTGGTGGCAACATTTAACTATAAAAATCTTCATAGATACATGTGCCCAAAATAACAGACAGAATGTTGCAAGCTTGTTTGTTATTTAAATCCTGAAGGAGAAAAATTGGGTAGATGTGAAATGAGCATCTCACCTGAGTTTTACAATCATGATCTGTTGTTTTGAAGATAAGTCATGTCTTTGTAGTGTGAGCTTAGATTAATTAAATCTTTTTTCATGGCTTGTATGCTTAGGTAGTGGCTTCCCTTGGCTTGAGCGCTAGATTTGTCTGAAGGATCAATGTTATAGCACAGTGTGATAACCCGACAGAGACAGTAAATTCTGACAGATGATAGTCAGCAAAGTAAACAATCAGCATTTATAGTTACTTCCAATTAAAACCAATATTGTGGCAAAACATAAACTTTCAAGCATTTCCTAAGTAGAAGAGCAGAGGAGAGTTGTCAGAATTCTCTGTTTCAAAAAGCTGCCTGCTACTTCACTTTTCTGATGTGTTCAGGCGAGCGACCAGTGAGAGAATAGTGCCTGTTATCATCATGTCAGGAGGCTTTTAATAATCCACAGACAACAGAAGATCTGTGTGAATCATGCACTGTTTTCTGTAACCTTGTCAAAATAATTCAAATAAGATAATGGGACCTTTTATGATTGACATAATGATGAATATAAAACACCATCTGTGTGAGTCGTGTCATTTTCAGACAACCTGCTAACGTAGGTGCGCTACCTTGACAGTTTGCAGCTTTCAATCCGGAAATTATAAAACCTGCAAAATGAACGCACTAGGTCCAAGTGTGGATAAAAGAAAGGCCTGTCCAGCTGCAACCGTTTACTCAGTAAACCTAAAGTAAACAAAAGCTTCACAAAGCTTTATCTATGCCTCAGTGCATGGTGCTGAACAGGCAGATGATGAGAAAATTAATTTATCATTCTGGCAAACTGATCTTGTCATTTGTTTTCCTGTCAGGAAAGGGGAAATGCACGCTGTATGCTGTTGAATGACATGCACAATAACTTGAGAGGCTTAGGTTTGATGCAAGATTTGCATATTAGTGTCGAGTTTTAACAACTTCCGAAAGACTAAACGCTAAGAGCCCAAGGAGTGATGGGGCTATTGAGCTGAGCATTTCAGATGGAAAGCCAGTAGGTTTAAAAACTGCTGCATCCTAAACTAAACAGTAATGGAAGTTTGGAGCAGTAACTGCAGTGTACTGACTTATGCAACTACTATTGTGTACACGCATCAAGATGTACGGAAAAACAGAGGCAATAATCAAACCATTATGTGGTTGACAGTTTTATGACTGTAAAAGTTAACTACAAATGCCTGTTGCTAATGTGCAATGATCGGCAGCAACCTGTTTAGGTGTTTGCCAGAGAACTGTGCTTTAAAGCCATCCAACTGGGTGCACAGGGGAACACTGAACCATCTGGCTGGCTCCAGTGTGTTGAATAACATGGTGATCTTGGGTCATCATGGTTTGTCAGTGCTGCTACACAGCCAAAGTAAAATCAGCAATTTCAAAAAGATGTTAATATACACAGTCTTCATAAAAAAGGGGTATAATGTAGGGTCGCCTAATTAGATTACATAACAATCATGATTTAAGTTACTGCGACAAATTGAACTTGGTTTGATACAATATTAACAGAGAAGTGCCACCATTACTGCATTGAATCAAACAGTCCCTATTCACAGATAAACAGTCTGTGAATCACTCCATTCACTGCATATAAAAACATGCAAAATCCAATATATATACATTTCAACTGACAAGCCTCCACTGAAAAATAATGAAGGTGTGTTCTGTTACCTCAGGTGATGCAAAGCCTAAATATTCCCAGTCCCATGTTCCGCCAGCAAAACTGCAAGTGAGGAAGAGACAGACATTTAGTCATTATAAGAATGTGAGTAATTGCTCAACTTTTATAGCTACCTGGTCACTTGTGATCATTTCAAACTAAAGTTCTGTTGTATTGTTGCTGTAAAAATTACGCTGATGCATGTCTATTTGTTACCTGCGCCTGGGGGCCTCAGGAGAGTCATTGGGGGCCACTCCCCTGGCTACGGAGGCCAGAAACTCCTGCCTCTTCTGCTGTACCAGACAGGCTGCACGAATGATCTTGTGGCGCGGCGTGCGCAGATAAGGCCGGTTGACCTTTTGAGCTAGGTCCTCTGTCACCATCTCCAAGTCCGTCTGAAGACAGAAAGAGAAATGGCTGGGTAATTCTTTGAGTGATATGAAAGTATGGATACACAATTTCAAGTTTACATTTGTCTCAAAAAACAATCTGTTCCCAAATTAGGATGTCCAAGGACAAACTGACCTCGGAGTAAGTCCTACAAGTGAACTACTTTCAGGGTTACTATGTATGTGTTTACTTTAAAAGCCTGCAAGACCTTATGTAAGACCTAGACAAGCCTTGCTCATTCATTCTGGAGTAAAGGACCACAACACTGAAAAGACAGCAGCATATGTAACATTCCTTGTCTTTGGTGGTAAAGACAAGGTCATAACTTATATAACACTCGATTTTTAACTAAAGGTTGAGCATTGCAGATAGTGAAGATCTTGAGATAGAAATCTTTAGTCCCACATCTCTAATGTCCCACTGGCTTGTCTTTATTCTCAATAAGTAGGACTGATACCTGCATAAGCTCATAGATCTCTTTCTTTGTGCTTTTGGGCTCCAAAAAGAACCCATATGGATAAGAGCACTTGAGGATGCGGCGAGTCTTTAGTAGTTCTAGGACCGCATCTTCAATGAATGTAGTGTCAGGTGGGCCTCCTTCCCCTGTGAAAGAGAGGGAGAGAAATTCAGATGACAAAAATGAGTATGCGTTTTACTTTTGAAAAACATACCTCTTATTGTGTTGTAATTACCTGAAATGTCTCCTTTCACACATTATGAGGCAAAACATTTTTAAAGCCAAGGTGCTCAAATTACGGGAAAAGAAATATGCACATAAGCATCAGAATATACCATCCTGATAGTCAATCATGGCCTAGTTTAATTTTTGGATGATTAGACCTGTCTGCAAATGTGTTGTGCACAATCAATTGTGTAAACTTTCAACCGAGCCAGAATCATAAACACTGAGTTATGGCCATTTCCATTTTCTCTGTCAGCTGGCACACAGACTTATGTAAGTAAAACCACTGCAATCAGAATTTACTGAAATTTAAAGTGAGTGTTGTGTATCAGAACAAAACTTGGCTATGCTGAACAGGCTGTAATTGCCTGTACAGATGGGGCCTTAAAAGACTTGAGACAAGGCTTATTCACAAGGAGCAGCTTTCCCCTAACCTAGACATGTCTGCTGAAAAATAACTAGACCATACCTTACACTGTTGTTAATACATTATTAAACCTTTGTGTCTTTTCCTCCCTCCTACCTACTTTCAAAAGCTCGATATCAGAGGACTAGATTAAGATGTGTCTGAATGTGGAATAAAGACTGACAGTGTTATGACAGACTGCACACTCACTTCCACTCAGGGCTCGACTGAGCTGCTCCATCTTTTCTTTGGCTGTTTTCAACAGGCGCTGCTCCAGCTATTATCAGGAAGACAGAAGCTGTTAGGTTTTATTGTTGAGTAAAAACATCTTGCACAGACTTGCTGACCAAGCAATGAACCAATGCCAGTATAAGAGAAGAAATGAATTAAAAAAAAAAACATGGGAGAAACAGAATTCAGTAACATTATAGATGTAAAGAACTCAGAAATACCACACTTTAATCATATTAAAATATACTGCATTAGAGACTATGCCCAGCTATGTTTTACACTAGATAGCAAGTTCCCACTGGTTACATCCATGACTGTTTGTATACTATGCAAAGCAGACATCACAGTAAGACAAACCCAGGTCTGTTTACCTGATAGCTGTGCTCATGGTTCTTGAAGCGTGTGTAGTAGTGCATAAAACGGTCAAGTTCCTGAAAGCTCTTGTGTTTCTTCTCTGCCTGAAAAACCGTGATGAGACACCAGTCATAGACAATAAACTCCCAAGCATGTGGTTCACCATCACAGAAGAAAATGTAGGTACTCTGGCCAAGAGCAAAGTGAGTGAGTAGTGCTACAGGTGGAATCAGTACTTGTGACTGGGAGGAATGCTAGTGCAGGCTGAAAACAGACTTTGTTCACCTTTGACAAAGGCAGGTGGAATTGATTGTGGATGGCTCCATGGTCAAGAGTCTAAACAAGCTTGAATGTGAATGTGAGTGTGTGTGTTTTCCATTTATTTATGTAAGCTCCACAGACTCAAGATTTTTCCTGTTAGAGTGTATATGCGAATGAACACAAGTATTGTCCTCAGCCGTTTGCCCGTCTGTGTCTATGTCTGGATCAACATATTAATACAATACTACCTACAAATGTTTCTATTGTGTACACTTTTGAACCTTTAAATGTCAAAGTTAAAAATGAGAGGCAGTATGTGTATTAGGATTAATACACTGTCAATTTTAGGAAGGCCCAGGTTATGTCACTTGGGTCATTAAGACCAAGACTTTGAAGATGGAAAAGAAAAAAATCACATAGTTCTTCACTACATTACCAACTACAAGCATAACACACCTGAAATGGACTGAACTGTAAGTGGTTGAGGTGCACTGTGGGTAATGAAGGGTATCATTTTCTCTCTTGTTCTGCTGCATCGATTTTGATCCCCTTCAGTTTGTTTAAATTGCTCACTGTAACTGTGACAGTGTTATAGGAGTGCAGTGTTTAATTTGAGAAACAGCATATAATAAAGAACATAATTCCTCGCATGTCAGTACCTTTGCACATCACAATAAGCTGATACCACTCAACTGTCTGGTCACTACTGTCACATGCCCCAGAGAAGTCACATTTTGATCAAGTGACATGTTGACAGTTAACTGGACTGAAACAGGAGATGGAAATTGTTGATTTTGTTTAGTACAATTAGATGGACAAGTAAGCTGTGGTAGTGCACAGCGCCCACTGGTGGATGAGTCAGTTGGATATCAACAATCTAACGATCTAAATCAGTGTTGGTGTCAAACTGTGTGTGTGTGAGAGCGTGCGTGCACACACACGCACATGTGTACCTCTTCAGTCATCTCCTTTGATTGTTCCTCCACCTGCTGAATGACCTCATACCGGGTGCAACGATAGTAGCCTCCTGTTGATGAGCTGTGCTTTTTCCACTCCTCCAGACAGATCCAGCAGAAGTCATACTTACACTAGAAAGAAGGAATGGAAATACTGCACTTAAATCTGCTCAGCCATCAAAACTGGATAGCCAAATACCGGTACAAATTTTTTACTTTAATTTTTTTTTTTACATTTTTTTTAAATCCTAAAAACCATTATCACTCTTCAAACACACACGCACATACACAGAAAGTTAGTTCACATTGATTTCCCCAAGTTTCCCTAAAACAAAAAGACAAAATCTCAGTTCAGCTGGTGTGGAGTAACTTCTAATATTGGCAAGCACTGACCTGAAAGGATGTGAAAGCTGAAAAGTTTTATTAAAAATATGTTTGTATATCCTCTTCCTGATCTTAACATCATTAACAGAATTATAATTGGAATGAGTGTCTCAATCTTCTTCCCATCACTTTCTTATTTTACAAATAGCAGCGTTTAAGAGGAGTCACAGTTGTTTGAACCTAGTATGGGATTCTTGTAGCCTGCCGCCACTAGACGACACTGAGACAACATTTGAGATCAGTTCCGTTGGGCATTGTAAAACAACAGAACCCCACAGACACTCAAATCAGCAGCCTTTTTGGGTTTAAGTGATAACTCTCCCGGTGCCACAAGTACTTCTGTGAGTGACAAGTTAGCAAGAGCAACACACAATGCTTCGGGGTAAGACCTCAGATGTAATGAAAACATTACGCTTACATGACACTTCAGAAAAATCAATACAAAAAGAAGAGTGGGAGGCAGGCTGAATGGAGGGACAGAGGGGCACAAAAAGACAGCGTGTAAAATTGAGAGACTTAACATAAGAAGTGTGAAGCCAGGCTAGAGGGACGGAAATGGCAGTGAAAAGACAAAAAAAAATTTCCTTTGCGACACATAAGATCCATGTTTCTAAGCAACAGGAGCCATTTCTTACCAGGTACTAACAGGTCAAAAGGTTGAGCCCTCCGTGACCTCTCAGCTTGTGAAAGCTGCTCCATTCAACACAAACTAATCTCCATCTCTAGTCAGCCTCTTTAACCAGGATGGGGACAGTGATAGTAATGTCACAGAGGAGAGGGAAAAAAAAAAAAAGAGAGCCTTGTCCTGCTCCTTTCATGGCCTCCCCTCGAGCAACAGTAGCAGCAACAGAGATACTTTCAGGCAACACAAATCCATGTGTTTAGCAGTCTCACACCCTCCCTCCACCACTGACTGTTTCAATCAACTCTGCATGACTCTCTCTTGTCCATCTCAAGAAGACAGAAGCAGGGTAACTAAATGCAGGACTTATTAGCTGTTTGATGAACTGCTTATGAATATGTAAGTATAATGAGCCACGCCCTGTTAAGTAATCTTTTAAAATTATAACAAAAGTTGACTGACATTGAAGACATTTTACAAGACACTTCTAAATACAACACTGTTACAGTTATCTTTGCCAGAACTTGTCAGTAATTTACACAACTGTTTCGTATTCAGTTATTTCTTCATAAGTAATCAGATGGCTCCAGGGTGTAAATTACAAGCTGACAGACTGTTGAAAAGGTAACACACAGCTACTGAAAAATCTTGTGTAACGAGAGATGAAGAATTATCCAAAGAGCAAATTCCTCAAGAGTGTTACAAAATATTTAAAAGTGAAATGAGGCAAATCATGAAAAGCAAAAGCTATCCTGCAGGAAAATATTTAACTGGCCCCCTATTTTTTTGTTTGTTTATTTCAACAGGCTTATGAAATTTACAGGCAGTGGATTCTCAAAGAGTCACATTATCGATCTGTGTGCTTCTAAAATGATATGTGCTTGTTACTGAGCCTTCAACCACCCTTTTCCCAGATGGCATTCCCAACTAAAACTCTGTTAAAGCCTTGGGACACCTTAATTAAGTTCATCAGAGCCATCGAAATTCACCCTTTCAGGATGATGTAACGTGTTGCATTTTTAATGGTGATCAATCCACACTTTGCTTTATGATGTTGTTGTAATTATGATGTGACTGAAACCATGTTTAAAAAATGCAGACATATGTTTAAGTGACCCTGGGGCCACAGTGTCTAGCTAAAGAGGTTGTGACATATAATGCACTGAATTTATTTTTATATAATGTCAAAAACTTCATTTTGCAATTTTAATTAAAGAATTTCTAAGTTGATTACAGGTTCTAAATATAATTTAGCACATTTAACTGATCAAAATCCCTGTGCTGAGCTCAAATTTAACTGTGAACCCAGTCACCAAGGCCAAAGGGTCAGATGTGCCTGTAATTGTGTCCAAAGGTTTTCCAATTCAAGCTCTGATTCTTGGCTATCTCTTGAATTTTAATATTAACAGCTGTACAATTTGTCCAATACACACATTTAATACCTGTGAATTGTCCATTCAAGTAGTTCTCCCAATCAGAAAACAACTGACTGATAACTGAAAACGTACTGGTATGACAGGTATGTGAGACCTCTCAGCCTAACTTACCTTAGCACACTGCATGTGGTTGCAGCCTTCATTTTTCTGTATTGGGGACTTGCAATTGGCACAGGGTTTGGCGTTCGAAAGCAGCCATAAGCAGTTGGCTGCATCTTCGTAAGCTTCGCTCACACCAGCCACTTCAATGGAAAGAGGGAGAGGTAAACAGAACAAATAAAGGCATAATGAGACTGAGAATGAGAATGAGAATGGCTATTATCACAACGTCTTAACAGACCACTGCATTTAGTGGGAAACTGTCCTGCCTGACTAATGCATATTGCTTATATATTTTGCTAACACTTCCCAAGATGCTCGTGTACACTACCCCCCCCCCCCCCCGCGCGTGCACGCACACACACATACACACACAAACAGTATAATTGGCTATTATCAAAGCACCTCTGATGTGCCATTTGAAATGCCAAGATAAAACAGAATCTGGAGAAATCGAAGGGGATGATAGTTGCACAACAAAATAATTGCTTTTGTCTTTCAACTGTCTGTCACAGTGAAGTGGCACTTTGGGCCATCTTAAGTCATCTGTGTGTGCCCATAGTTCAATTACAGCTTCTAAACACTGTATACTTTTAAAGAGTAGGTGGTTCACTTTAATTAGTAATTTCTCATCAACATGGTGGATTTTAATTGTTTTAGCATTAAACTGTTTGTAATCACTGTGGTCGAGTTCCACATAATTTAGCTCCAAATCACACACTTGACAGCACTCCAAAAACAGGGGAAAACCTGACACAATTCTGGTATAAAGTTAGTCATTAGAATGGATAAAATAAAAAAAAAACATGACATTATCTTGGTTAATGCAACATAAACTCAGACGTTCAATGCAGAAAGCTGCACTCTTTCTAGATTCAGCTATAACTGAGTGTCTAAAACATAACAAGAAATAAAATAAATTAATTAATGTCAATACTCACATTCCTCAGGTCTCATTTCAGTGACTTTATGTAGCCACATTTTCCAGGTCTCACAGTAACAGGGCTCATGGGCCTCACCTTTACACTCCCTGGCGTATAAACAGAGAAATAAAGATGAGGCAGCCAATTGAAATTACTTATTCAAAGCTCCCATTCTGTCCCTGGCCTATACACAAAATTAAGACAAATGATGAGCACACAGTACTGTGAGAGGTGCCGTCAAACCGTCAACCAGCATCAATTGGTCATGTCTGAACTAAATGTCACCCTTATGTCAAGGGAACCATAAAAGTCGAACCTGTGTTACATCCAGTTCCATTACGTGTCAGTTCCAATGTCATGTCAAGTGAACTCTTGAATAAATCTGACAAGTGAACCTAAGGGAAAATGCTCTGCTGTTTGGAAAACTCCAGGTGGGCTGTCATACACCTTTTACTTGGGAGTGGTTTCAATCCAGCCACTCTATCATTACAAAATAATCGATGAAGTGCTGTTTTTTGGAGCACAGAGCTTCAGAGCTCTCTGTTGGAGAGGCTATTAGATTCTTGGTGGGCTCACAGAAAATGGTCCCTCTTTCCTTGTTACTGGGATTGACTGGACAACAAATTCTCTGATGAGTCTTGGCGATTTCAACCTTGTTTCTATTTCAAAGTAATAGAGCACCTGGGAACTTCAGGGGTCATATTCACAAACATTCGGACAATACTCCTAACTTAGTTTAAAAGTTTCTCGCAAGGAGTGCTACCGTATGAAATGAGTAAAATTCTCAGACCAACTCTGAGCAAGGAGAGAAACAGAAACTTTTATCTTAGTGACATAGTGTGGCTGACCCTGTTGCTAGGTAGCCTTTCTTTAATTCTCTGTAATTCAGCGTCCAGACATTGTATCTTCTATCTAGATATCTTCCAGCTCTATGCGTTTTTGGTATTTCTTCCTTAGTAAAGAAACTCTTAAGACTCTTAAAGTCCTTAAACAGTTTTTTACCTTAGGAGCTCTCTTCAGGGCTAGAATGCTTCTGTCTTTGTCGGGGTCAAGTCTTGCCTTTAAGTCAAAATTCTTAGAAAAACGACGTAATCTTAAGAATTTCATCAGCGCATCAGAGCAATTGTTGGTACCAGAAAACTTTGTGAATACAGCTCAAGATACAGACAAACACTCTTTGAATCTTCCTAATGCTTTTCTGTAAGACACAACAAATGTGTATTGTAATAAACAGGCTGTCTGACTTTTAATCAAAACACATACTTTACTTTTTGTAATCTCCATTAATTTTATGTTAGAATATTTGAAGTTTTGCAAAGTCCAGATTTTAATTACAAGGCATCATGGCAATAATGACAGAAACACTTTCACACATACAATTTGGTAATGATTACTGACCAGCAGAAGAGGTGGCCTTTGCCACAATCAACTGCAGGGGCGCGAAGGAGGGGAAAGCTAAGAGGGTCTGAGGTGGAGGTCCCAGGGCCATGGGTGTTCAGTCTCACTGCCCTGTCACACCCTGCCTCAGGACACCAGCGGATTGCTGAATTGTTCTCCACAAATGCCTGTCAACAGAAAAGAAGATTAAAATCACTGAGCAATTCATCTATTGTTGAACTGTAGGTAATTTATTGAGGGTGACTTTTTTTACATTTATTTCAGTGAAACAATTCTTTTTTTTTTATTTACTTGCTAACAAAATGACTTCTATTACCATAATCCCCTATACCTGCATGTTTTCTTCTTCAAGACCATCAGTCAGCTAACTATCACAAATTCTAAGTGCTTCCCTATTTGTAAGAAATTCAATTTTGTCCAAAAAAATGACAGGAAATTAGCCTGAATATGGTAACTGTGCTTATGGAGCTTAAATGAGAAAATAGTCATGTTTCAAGAAGCTGGTCATTTTATCTGAGAGCTTCAATTAATGCAAAATATAAGGAAGAAAAGGGTGTTGTTTTGAAACAAAAATAAAATGAATCTAAGTGACCATTTGGCAACAGATAAAAATTCTAATTGCAAGTATTTCTGATTTATTCAGTTCAACTTCCTCTCAGGTATGAAAATAGCTCTCTACTCTTGTCGATGTTTGCCACCTCTTGCATTTAAGCAAACTGACCTCTATATTCAGTGAAGTCTTTACATAGAAACTTAACTGCAGCGGTAGCATGTTTATTTTTGGAGGTGGCAATATCATCATTTCAAGATTATTTGTAAAAGGATCACAGTTAAGAGAAATCTACTAGTGTCCAGTGTGATTTCATCTGACTACCTTGATGTCAAACTGAAGGTAACGCTTGTCCATCTCTCTAGATACTACGCTCTCAATGACTTCCACAGGCACTAACTGGTAGCAGTCAAAGGCCGGGCAGAAGATGTTGTGGGCTTCACCCTCTTGGATCTTTAGATTTAGAAACCTGAGGAAACATACATACATTGCAGACAAACAAAAACAAAAGAATATCAGCGTAAGTAATTAACTTACATCCTGAGCTGATCCACAGTCTACAGACCAAACCAAAACATGACTTACCCTTCCCAACATCCTCTGCAAAACTCATGGCCACAGGACATGTCAACAGGTTCCTCGAAGACGGAGATGGAAGACATGCAGATACCACACTGTGACAACAGAAAAGAGATAGAATCGTTTTAACGTCCACAGTACAAATAGATTCAAGTCAGTCTAAATGAATGAAGCCTGCCATTAACAATCATTTTCTGATATCTAATTCTTCAAATTCAAAAGGCCCTCCAGCACAATTCACACATCATTACGAAAACACACACAACCCTTTCAATCTTGAGAACAGGCATGCACAAATACGGCAATAGGTGGCCTAAATTATAATGTTCAAGGGGGTGACTAGGTAAGGAAAATTATGTCTTATTCAGTTGATATGTCAATGTGCATAAATTATATACAATGGTAGTATTTGTTTTATAAAATCGCACTGTGCCTAAGGCCTACCCAGGCCATGATTATGACCTCTCATTAGCATATGGCTCACAGATTACTCTTTTGTCATCAGATGTATTTTCTCATATTAACAGAAATTTGAGACACAGATACAAGCAGGGACAAACACACAGACACAGGCCTTGTTACAGTGAAAGGCTGACCCAAACAAAAGACAATAAAGAGGCAGTGTACTTCAACAATGTAAGTATTGATTTGTGAAAGAGCAGAATGTTATATAATCAACTGTAACCTTTAAACGGGCCCTTGAGTAGACAGAGTCGATTGGCACAGAGCAGTTCAAGGCACTCCTTTTCAGCGCCACCACAGAAGATACTGTCACACAAACGCAGTCTATAATTTCATATGAAGAAGTTGATATATCCTATCTGTCAGCTTCAACTATCACCTATGAACAGTTTATTTCACACACCATAACACTGAAATATCCACAAAACCATCAGTCATCCAAAAATATTATGTCTTCTAACACAAAACCTTTCAGAGACTGGCATTTTCCCCACAAGTAGCAATGTCACTTCAAAAGCTTCAAGTCCCTGGTCATCAATATCAAATGTCAAAAACATTCTAGAAATGGCTAATAATGTTTTTGTAGAAGGGATTTACTGAAAGGATTAGTTTCCCATCAGTATCGTGTAGATAAGTTCTCATGCAATAGCTCAGGAAATGCCACTTTTATGCTTACAGTGAAGTTCATTGCAAACACCTCAGTATACAGAGTAAGAGTAAACAAGAACTGAGTCATAAGAATCACAAGAACAGAAAATGTTTAGCATGATAAAAGTTCATAATACAGTAGTTCTCCACACGGAAATCTAAATATGGAAATAAAATGACTAACTGTATTTCTATCCTTGACACCAGTTAGTGTGGTGGGAAGTGAGGATAGACAACTTTGCCATTCTCTGCTCCTGCCCTCTTCCAGGACACCTTGATTTTTATAAAACACACACTCTTCCATAGTGAGTGGTCCAACTGCCAACAGCATAAAGGACATTTCACATTATCTGGCATCATTTCTATCTTGACGGGTAATGCGAGATGTGAGAGGAGGACTGCTGAGGAAAATGTCAAGCATGTTTGATAATTGTTGAGAAATCCCAAACAAGGTCAGGTTAATGAGGAGGGCAATTAGGCAAGAGGGACAGTCGACCCTCTTGCAGGAGCTGGTTATTAAGAGTCCATATTGACCTTGTAACGTTGTAAATGCACCTTCTGATATTTTGACAGCATGCATCAAATGTGTATGAATCATGGGAACTGTAGTTGCAAGTAAACAAATTATTTTTTTTATGTTTTTCAAATTTCTAAGATGCTCAAATTTCATTTTGCAGAGAATACTTCAATACTGTTTACATTAGCAGTAGCATAACAACAATTAGCAGATAGTTACAGTGACACTTATGTATGTAGCCTTACATAAACGTAACTAAGTTAGTTCAATATCTACGCCCTATAAGTTCAGCATCCCATTAGGGGAGCAGCACAAAGAGTGTGACAAGTTTGATCACTTGTATATATGTTTGACACAGAAGCAAAAGGTTGCGGTGGAATGTCCTTTCTGCCTGTTTTCATGGGCTCACTCACTGGCTTATGGACAGTTGAAACACTATTGAAACACATTTTTATTGAGTATCTTTATATTCTCTCATGTTCAAAACTTGGTTACACCAAAATTAACAAACCACTTCTCCTAGGAGCAGAGGGAGTCCTGTTTGTGTTTATGTTAGCAGTGCAGAACACTGGCATGAATACTAATGCTTGCTAGCAGTATAATGCTGGGAAATAATGAAACATTATGCAGAAACACAGGTGTGGCAGTGAAAATTTAAAGAACACTTCAGGAAAACCTGTGTTACCGTAGGGACTCGGTTTAAATAAACACTGTTGTACAGGTTTATGGGTACACTGCCAGTTACTATTAGTCCATACTTCTCCATGCTAGCTTTATCATTTGCTGCTGTAGCAGCTTCTTGGCCAGGAAATCTTTCAGCTCCCTGGGGCTACTCATCCTGTGCTTTAATTTCTGCTGGCTCTTCACTGATAAGTACAGTTAAATGAGAGACTTCACTAAAATGATGTCCTCATCTACCATATCTACAACTGCCATTTGAAATTTTCATCCAACTTTTTTTTTTTTCAAATTTTTTTCAAAATTTAAGAAAACCGAAGGTAACTGTCAAACTTGTTTTTGGTTAAACTTGGATCCCAACCAGTTCAATACAACCTGTGTGGTTAAACATCAATTTGGCTGTGTGCATCTCAGTTTTTTTCCTCATTCTCTTTTTCTATTAATTTAGCTAACATTGGTGAAAGGGAACCCAAACATATCCCTCACCAGAGAAGACTCCTCATCGGCTGGCATGAGGCTGATTTGGTCTGGAGAGGTGATGGAGGAGCGGGTGGTGCGTGGCGTCCGGGGTGAGGGCAAGGTGTCCCAGGCATTGTAGCCACTTGGAGGAGGGTTGGGCATTTGTACCCCTGAGCGTTGGCAACATTCCTCTGCATTGGTCATCCAGGCCTCTAGGAGTTTTTCTCTGTCCCAGTCTGATGCAAAAAAGTAAAAACATGCATAGTGAGAAAGAAATGCTAAACACATAAAACCGAACAGAAAAGAATTGATGGAAGTAGATGAGAAACCGAATAGTGTGTTTTTAATGACCAAATGACAATGAGATATAAACAGAGTTTGGATGACAGTGGAAAAAGCTGAGGGACAGGGGGAGAGAAGTCATCACCGTAGACAAGTGTTCCCTGAAGTAAAAGGCCAGTTCTTATAAAAGATGTTACATAAAGTCTGAATTGCAGGTTGAGCTGACCTTCAAACGAAACAAAAGCTCATGACAGTGTGTGTGCGTGCGCGTGTGTATTCCTGTAGTTGTGGCGACAATAATCTGTTCACACAGTCACATCGTGAGGACCCACGTTACTGCAAATCCCCACAGCGTAGATCATTAAATATTAGGGTGAAGACTTGCTTTAAGGTTAGGTTGAGGTGAGGTTTGGTGAATGTAAGGGTTAGGATTAGGCAAATGAATGTAAGTCTATGTAATGTCCTCAAAAGTGATGGAAACAAGACTGTGTGTGTGTGTGCGTGCGAGTGTGTGTGTCGATAGATAGACAGATAGACAGATAGACAGATAGATAGATAGATAGATAGATAGATAGATAGATAGATAGATAGATAGATATTCCATTACAAAAAGTTTCTAAAAGTCCTCTGATCTACAACTACTGTGGGGAAAATTACCAACAAGGCTTTCAAACAGCCAACAACATAGACCTGCTGCCATCTGTTTTTCTATTTTAGAATAGCCAGGGCTCCAGAGTGCGACCAAAATTTTCAAGAGTGCGACTAATAATTTTTCTAGGTCGCACTGGTGCACCTGACACTGCCCGGGTGAAAACATAAATTTATTTCGCAAGCGATCATCTCTCTGTGTTCTCCTATGACCGAACCACACTCATGGTAGGATCATATTGTGGTCTAAACCAATAAGAGAGAGCTCGGGCTGGTCTTTGCCTCTGATCGGCTGTGGTCCTGTGACACGGAACCAAAGAGACAACTGAGTCTGAGACAGAGCCCTGCCCCAAGACTCAAATTAAGAAGCCAAAAATGTATTCTTTCAGACAGGACTGGCTAGAACAATTTCCCTGGCTGAGATACGACAAATGACGTAATGCAACGCACTGCGTCTATTATCAAGAGTGCGGTCAGAATATGGCTGGTAACAGTGCATTTGTAAGCGGGTCAACAACGCTTAATATCAAAACTTAAAAAAAAAACACACAAATGCCGTGACAAGTGTGTAGAGAAAGTGGCCCCTCTCCCATACTGTTCAGAGTACTCTTTTTCTTTTTGATGACATTATCAATGTCAACTTTGACATCAAAAACAACTTTGACAGCTTGCACATCCCAATGAGAATATGTTTGAATGTGTTTTGTATAATTTTCAGAACATACTGCACCTTGTACACATTCTGCTGGTGCTCTCCGTATCATCTGCTGTTTGTGAGAGAGGATTCTGCTCTGCTAGAGCATCGCTTCACACAGACACAGTGGAAGACCTGATAAGGATCAGTGTGGAGGGGCCCAGTTTTGGAAGATTTTACATGCGAGGGAGAGTGTGGCAAGCTGGTTTAGCCAAGGCCAAAGGGCAAGAAGGCCAATTTACAGGTGTTGGCCATCTGAGGGGCATGTGACAGCAAGGGGAGACCTGCTATAAGACTTTGAGACATGATGGTAGGTCTCAGTTCAGTGAAGCTCTTTCAACACTTCCACTTTTTATTTTGAAATATGTTATTTTACTTGAAATGTTGAGTTTGAAATGTTCAATTTCAGTTCAGCGAAGCACTTGTAGCACAAACCCTTTTATTTGGAAATGTTTTATTTTGCTTAATGTTTTAGTTTGAAATGTTTCGATTTTAGCTCAGTGAAGCACTTTAAACACTTTAATTTTCTTTTTGTATATAATTTTGCTTCAATAAAGATAAGCTAAAGATAAGATTTCTCTACACTTTATTCTTGTTTAAAAATCATTCACATTATATGAAGGTTATAGAGAGCGATAAAAAGGTGGCCTAGCACCTTAAAAAAAAAAGTTAGGTGCACCAGTGCAATCAATGCAAAAAGTTAGTCTGGAGCCCTGATAGCTATAAATACTGAATTGGGGACTGTGCGTGGGTCCAAATTTTCTCTGACAAAAAAAGTCTCCTCCTAAAAACACGAACATGACCCGGTCAACTGTGCAATTAGGCTGTTATCAGCCTCAAGACACGTTTCACCACCAATCAAATGCCGCAGACACTAAATGGCCTCATTTAGATAATGAATATTGCAACAATTTCCCCATTTCCATTCAATTAAAACTCATCAGTGAATATGACTCTATCTTCATGCTTTTGGGCATTAAAAGGAGTCTGAAATTGAAAGTCTTCACATTTAGTCAAAATATCAAAATTAGCTGGGAAGATACAAACAGACAGAAGCACAGACTGACAGGCTGGCAGCTCGACAAGAAAGCACCAAGAATTGTGATAAGAAAACTGAAAAAGACTAATATGGAAATACAAAAGTTAGGAAAGTGTGGAATACATTTCAGAAACTGACGACACATGAATCAAAAAAACATTCTCTCCCACAGATTAACAAAAATCCTGAAATGTTTCAACGAAAGATAGAGGGGGATAAATATAGCACTATACCAAGTGTCCCTCTCTCTCCTTTCAAAAGTATGTCTAATATGTAGCACACACAGCTCAACAGCCAGCCACTCAGCCCACTGAATTAGTGAGTGGGGTATTTAAAGACGGAAAAAAAATCACTCTCTGTGACTGTGACACAGTTTTGAAGGCCTTGACTAACATTATCTAAAGGGGTAGTGGTTTCAAAGGCTTCAAATCAACTAATATTGTTTTAAACATTTCAAGAATGTCAAACATATTATCTTAGCTAGGTTATGTGATGCTAGTTTGAAAAACTGGTGGCTAAAAGTTACAAATCAAATCAAAACATGCTTACTCAGGACTTCAGTAAGGTCATTCACGGCAAGCGACTGATGTCTGTGGTCAAAATAAAATTCCTTCACTCTCCTCAAATTAAAAAGCTTTCTGTGTTTTAGCCTATTGGTAACATATCACATATCTCTTTCAGATGCATGTATGCAAGCTAACTGGTCAACAATCATAAGCACTGTATGTCATATTAAACAGTGTGTGTACATAACCGTTTGTCAGTGTGGATGTATTACACTCACCCTAAATAAGGCATGCAAATTGTCTTCATACCTATTATGACTTCACATACCACTACATATAATTATGTAACTAAAATTTGTCACTCTAGTAATATAATCTCACATTCCATTCCTTCTGGCATTAATCTACTGATCTACTGCAAAGACACATTGTTTGCTTGAAAGTAAATGATTTAAGTTTCTGCTTTGCTAATAGTTGACATTACTTAACAACCTCAACATTAGCATTCCATTAGTAACCGATGATGGATACCTACTGTCTATACTAGCAAATAATGTATGATTTTAGCGGTGCTGTACGATGTAACTCAAATGAGCAGCATACCGCTACACACTACTGATTCCAGTAAGAGCAGAGCGGAACAGTAGATTTCTTAAAGTCTCTCCCCATGGGGATGCAAACCTACAATACGTTTGCAAAAAATGAAAAGAAAAAAAAATGGTGGTGTCTTGATACATATTTATGCATGCTTCAGCTTTTGTTGTGGAATTGCTTTAAATTGCATGAAAAGAAAGAGTTTGTGTTGTGTACAATGTTATTTACAATAAATGCCAAGTCTATACGTATCCCAGTTTTTAGATGTACCATTGTTTTCTCACATATCTGGTGAAAAGGACAAGCTGACTAAAATAGCATTTTTAGGGCATGTGACAATGATTCTCCCCACTGAGAGCAATACAAGAAACATTTTTTTTCAAACAATGAAGGTTGTTCACAAGATGCCTCTTTGACTGCAAGGAAATCACCGGAGTGTAGCATGAAGCTTATGTGAGATATGTCCTCTCTAATCCCAGTACAAATAAAACAGGACAAATTTACCAATAAATGTTATCTTTACGAGTAAACACCAAAATAGCGTTTGCTGAATGAGGGCTTGTTCTTTGTGGAAACAAGGGATACAAAATGAAAAGCTTCAATATACAGTGTCTGTTTTTTGTTTTTTGTTTTTTTTTGCTTTTTGAAATTTGATCGGGTAGATACATAACAGAACATAGGGAGAAAAAGAAAAGCATATGACATGAAACAGTGATCCCTGGCCAGAATGAAACCTGGGATGTTGTACATTTATGGCATCTTGTTTAACCACTGGGCCTCCAGGACACTGCCAGTGTTAACCATTTTACAAACAAACAAATACTTTGTAAGTGTGCAAGTGTGTGAGAGAGTGACTTTAATACTACCATGGGCACGTAGCAGTGCCTCTGCAGTGAAGAGCGGGGCCTGCAGCATGTCGGCTGTCTCTACTATCAGCATGTCCTTCAACCTCCGTAGCTCCTGAGGCCGCAGGCCCTCATAGAGCTAGAGAAGAGGGCATGGATGAGGAAAAGACAGAGACAAGAGGCAAGGGAAGGAAGATAATGACAAGAGCAGAACAAGAGAGGAGGGAATGAAGGAAGGTACAGAGGTAAGAAAGAATAAGGAAGGTTGGCAGAGAAAAGTAATGAGAGCAGATGCAGCAACAGAGAGTGAGATCAGGGGAAGGGAAAGAATTAGGATGGGAGTGTAAAAAAAAGAGAGAGAGATGGGGCAGAGGGGAGGAAGAGAATAGAAGTATTAAAAACAAATCAAATACAGACGATCGCTGACGCACGATTAAGTCAGGCCCATTGAGCTAACACACTAATGATGACAGGAGTCACATGCCTTATGACAGACTATTTTGTGTGACTACTTTGTATGTGTGTTTATTTGTGTCAAACCAAAACATCTGCAGTATGACATGTGGGTCTGGCCAGCAGGATTCCAGCAAAATTTGAAACACTGGGCTATAGAAAAATAGTGTCTGCTTCCAAGAGACTCTAGCACTAAAAAAGTTTCATTATCACGGTGTCACAACATGTCTCTTCTGTTCATTATTCATGACGCCTAAAGCAAAGGGTTCATCATTAAAATATTGCTCTCAAGAATAAGAATAAGAATTTTAATAGTAGGTTTTATTCAGTATCAACACCACACCCCTGACAAAGTGTTATAATACAATAAACGTGTGGGTTTGGCTAAGTTAAAGCTTCTGAGACAGCTCGCTTGAAAGTGTTTTATTTGAAATGACAATGATTAATGATTTCACTGGGTTTTCAATAGCTACTTTGTAGGGTCTTTACAGAAGTTTGGTGCAGGTAGTGTGACACCAGTTGAGGATGACAAACTGAAAGCCTGTGCCTCTTGATATGTTATTCCCTACCTCTCTTCGGTCGAGGGCTGCGTACTCCGCCTCTATACCCTCTGCCTCGGGGGCATGAGAGAAGACCATCTGCGACTCCAGGCACAGGGCCAGCTCCTTGTGGTGCTGCTTCTCTGCACAGTCACATGGAGTCTCGCGGTTTTCGTTCTCTGCAAACAGGTCTGCATCTCTCTGCAATAGGAACTGAACAAGTGAAAACAAGAGAAAAAATTGTCTTTGAATAACGGGACATGCATGATATGAAGGGACATGAACTTAAGCTCCTTAGATTATCTATGTGTTCTACGTATATTATATGCAACAACACCCTGAATCACAAAACAGATGAGTAACACCTACTCTGTGAGAGCGGTTAAGGCAAAGGCTATCCAAATATGGCAGACATGTTAATTCCAAGTCTCTTTATAAATACTGTGACATTCACAAGTAATTAAAATTGCATTATAATTTCTCTGTTTCAGAAGCCACAAGTGGACTGCACTTGTACATCTTAACATAAATTTTCACTTTTGAACTTAATTTAACCTAATTTAAGTAAATTTATGAAGTTTAATCGAAGAAATTGTTCTCTAAAGAATGAATATTTAATTTAATCTTCTTAAGCATTTATTCAGTTCATCCTTTTCCACTTTTAGCCTTTTGTTACAATTTCCCAGTTCTGTGTAGGTTTTCTCTTTCTATATGAGAGAGAAGTTCAGAACAACCTGCTAGTTTGAAATTTGGTTTTGGTGCAATTTGCATTCTCAGAGTAAGTGAAAATTAAATTAAATGATTTAACAATACAAAAATTGCCAAACTATGAATCACAGAAATACATGATACAATACAATATAATCCTCTACATGGGGATTACACAGCGTTGGACACAAAATCCATTTCAAAATTAAACTCATATCTTTACAAAGGCAGAGACAAAAGTAATACTTTATCTATGTGACTTTTGTATGTGATACATCCTGCCTCAGGGATTAACTTAAGTGTTTTGTGTAGCACAGGATTTCACAAGATTCACAAGTGAGTTGATCAAACTTAACACAATCGGTGTGAACATGAAAACTACTGTGCCTTACCCAGGGCCCGACATGGCTCTAATACAAGGGCACACACCAGCTACTATTCTACACTATTCTATACCGAATAAACTCTTAGCATCAGGATTACTTTGGCCCCTTTTATCTTCCTTGAACTGAAATTTCTGCCTATCCTAGTGAGGCACTTCAGTTTTGATCAATGGAGCCTTTCATTCATACCTGAAAATATTTCACATTAGCACACACTGAAAGATATCCACAAGATTTTGAAATTGCACCTCAACACAAGTCTTCATGCCTGAGGCAGCAGCATAGTGTAGGCAGGTGTTTTTCTTGTTGTCTGTGGCATTGATATCAGCAGTCTCATACTCTCCATGGTCCAGCTTTGCTCCGGTCCATGCCAGGACGATTTGTAGACATTCTGCCCGACGCTGCTTGTCTTCATATGGCCGTGAGATCCGGGGTTGTAGTGCCCCCTCTGAGGTCAGGATCTGTGGCCCCATGCAGAGAAGGTGCAGAGATGTCTCATTGTGCACATTACGCTTGTTAGGATTCCCATCTTTGCTTAGGAGAAAAGACCTGGAAGAAAGAACAGGAAAGGACTAACAGCTGATTGACTTGGTTACTGGCTTTGTGTACCACAACACTTGATATCAGTTTATTTCAGCTTTGGTAACTGGTAAATGCGTTTATATATTGCTTTTATAGTTTGACCGACACCTCAAAGTGCTTTATAGCAGAAGTCAACATTCACCCAGTCACACATTTACACAAACACTTGCACATGGATGGAACAGCCATTTGGAGCAATTTGGAGTTGAGTATCTTGTCCAAGGAAATTTCAAAATGTAGACTGCAGGGGTAGAGGTAAGAACCACCAGCCACTGGATACCACTCTACATACCAGGGTTCACAGCTACTAGCCTTTATCCATTTCTTTTTCAAAGCTATTTGCAGACCTGTGGCATGTTTATTTATTTATTTTTAACACACCATAGCAAATAACACAAAGACCATATTACATCAGGACAAATATGAGTTATCCATCCATTGAGTCATATTTATTTCTTCCACTTGACTGTGCCAATTTATCTGCTGACATTCGCTGACAACCCCCAGGCATTTTTTCCAAGTCAGGTAAGAATGCAAAATTAAGCAAGCATCTATCTAGCAGAAAAACCTGAAAGGGCCTCAGAGGAGTAAATATGAACACATGCAAGGTTGGTAGCTCATGGGATGGGAAGCTCTTGGAGCACCATCTTATTCCATGCCAGCATGTTACTGCGAGCTGCTAACAGATGGCTAGGTGGAGAAACAGATGGGACAGAGACATATAGAGACAAAACATTTTTTTTTCTTACAATGCAGCAATACATTACTAGATGGGACCAGCTGATCGATAGCAAAGTGCTAAAAAAATAAATAAAAAAAACAAATGCTCAAAAAACACTTGATATCTGAACGGCTAGATAGGAAATATCAATAAGCATTTAACTGATATCAGGAAAAAAAACAAAAGAAGAAGCTAGTGCACAACAAATTAGTACCTCACTTCCCAACCCTTACATATCCGTTTTGCCCTCATTGACAACACCACATCCAAAAACACTGTTTGTTTCTCTGTCTGTTTGATTTTATCTGAGCCATATCCTGACCTGAGTAGGCGTGTCATGGCGTGCCGGGCAGCATAGTGCAGTGGGGTGTTGTGCTGGTAGGACTCTCCGTATGTAGAGTTGGGATCCAGAGCCTCTCTGAATTGCTGGTTGCTCTCGTACAGTTGACAGGCCAGCACCTCATCCCCATTGATGAGAGCCTTACGGAACTTGGTCGCTGTGTTTCCCATCTCTTCCCCTAACGTAGGTTCAAGCCCTGACGGACCCAGCAGTCTCTTAAGTCGTATTCGATCTGTTCAAGTCCAATAGGCCAGCATACTGAATGTCCTGAAGAAATGAAGAAAAACAAAAAACAAGTTAAAATCCTTCCCAGCTGTGTCCAAGTTCAATAAGGCCTTGATAACTAACAAATGGTGACTCAGCTTGTCTGTCATTAAAAAATTCAAGCACATTCTCCCAGTAAACCAAACATATTATCACCACTGTTTGCAAAAAAGCGGCCCTGCATCTTAGAGTATTAATCTCGTCCACTCCCTGTGAATCACAAGAATGAGACTTGCAACTCCAAGGCTGGTCAGGCTGCTCTGCTACAGCCCCTTTATCAGCATCATCACTGCACTATAAAACACCTCCCTGTGTTTCTCTTTTTTTTTTTTTTTTTTTGTTTTGAAAAATGAAACATGGTGTCAACAAAGCTCAAACAGAGAGAAGGACAAGACTTCCTCCAGCATCACCAGGAGCTTCCGCCCCCACATGCCAAAGCTGTCCGTCCCACTGTGGCCGGGAGTCACTGAGAAGCAAGATATCCTCAACTCAAGAGAAACATGCAGCGAGTCAGCATTTCACTTCCACCAGAGCACCATATGGTCATGACTGTTTGGGCAATGTCATGCTTTGCTTTTATGTATTTTTGTTCAGCTACAGCACAAATGAACGGAACACAATTTCATCTCCTTCAGCACAACATATTTTTCTACATGGCACTAAATTTTTTTCATCCTGAATTCTCACCACCATGCAAATCCTTCCACTAAATGAACCTTGACACAGTCAATTTATGTACACAATAGAAGTAGAATTAAAAAAAAATTGCTTCTTGAAAACCTTTCAAGTGTACATACTGAATATTGAAATCTCCAAACATTAACAAGTACAACAAGGGCTGATTCCCTTGTCGTAAGCAAATTTCAAACTTTCACTTACACGACAATTGAAAATATTTTGCAGTTTATACAAACAATGTCAAGACTGCGGGGTCTGGGCTGACTCTGGTCTAATCTTAACACAATGTCAGCAATCTAAAACTACATAGGCAACTGTTTATGTGTGGTGTGTGTGAGAGAAAGAGTGTACGTGTGCAAGCATGTGTCACAGACAGGACTGGAAAGGGAGGGAATTCCAGTAAAAAAGCTTTACTCAGTGGGATTTGGGGGAATTTTCAACATCATACTCAAACAACATGAATAAAATAAGAAGTCATAGAAAACTAAACATAAACATGGATACATAGTTGGACACAATGAGACTGCTGTGGTGACTTTAGTTCTTTTTTAAATACGACCAAAGCAATAAACTCAGTTGTGTGTTTAGCTAAATCCAATGCAGTCTCATACAACAATCCTGCAGGAAATCGTATCTTCATTAAGGTTACAATGTTCCATTTTCATTGAAACTGTCTTAGAGAGGTGTTTATTCCACTTCAGCTAGTACCTAACAGACTGGCAACTGAGTACACTGTATATCTTAAGGCAGGTTTTGAGGTGCTCACATGTTACAATCAAGGAGAGAAGAGGAGAGACTCATTTAGTGCCACTGTCACGTTTCAACTTTTTATGCAATTCCCAAGAGAAAACCTACATTGTGGAACGACAGAGGCTGGAGCGGAGTGCGATGGATCATCAATTCCTCCTTAATCTATATAACAGACTTGTAATCTGCGGCGACCATTGCAACAGGAGCTATGTATTCTAACAACATTAACACATTAAGCTAGCACGGAAGAAAATTACATACAATTTAAACAGTGAGACCAGTTCACTTGACTTGCATCACTAAATCTGTGTCAGCCTGTGTGAATGAAGGACAGACGCCCTCACAACCGTATACAGTCAGAGGGAAAGACGAACAGACTACGTCCCACCTTGGTGTCCACTTGTAAACACCTTATCCTCGGTTATATAACCTCATAGTTTGTAACACATAATGCTCGATGAGGTTGACCAACTCTTCAAATGTATAACTAATTAACCTGACCAATAGTTAACGAAACTTCTCCAAGACAGCGCCATCTAACTATAGGTATCTAACAGTAGCGACCAGGATTATAAAAGTGTAACAGTTTGTCTGCGAATCTTGCCACTTGTCACTAAACTCCTTCATGCAGGCCTTTCCCCATGTTGAGTGGTGTTCACCGTTTTCGCTAGCTCCAATCGACGGCAGTGTTTTGTGTTAATGAACAGTCTGCGAGAACGTTAAAGCTTTGTTACATTTCTGGTTAATGAAAACATTCACCAGCCAACTAACCTTACAGTACGCGAGCTGCAAACAATTCCGCGTGTGGAAAGAACCCGTGTTAATCACAATACAACACACAGCTCGCTAGCTGTATGTTATTCAAAAACATAAAAACATCATGACGCTACCATCTGCGTTGGCGAACGTCAGTGCATACGCTATCGGGTCAGCTAGCAAGCTAACCGCGCCGCTAGCCAACTTAGCTAGCACAGCTGATAAACTCACAGTAAACAATGAGTATGAAGTATTCCAACTTACACAGATGGCTCATTTCGCTGTTGTGGACCTGATCTTGTGAATTGACTGTCAGTCGCTAGCGCAATAAACAGAGGCTTTTCTTGTTAAATGAGGTTTTTCTTCTTAAGTGAGACAAACCATGAATAATACGTGCTCAGTGCAGTGATGTCGCTCCTGTCAACATTCTGTCGACTCTTTCCTGGCTACTAGGGGGTTGCCAGGTTTCAGCACAACCCCCAAACCACGCGAAGATTATATGGTTTGTTTTCTTAGCGATGCCATTGTGTATGAGCGTCTGTATTATATTTTAAATGCATGCAGTAACCAGCTACCGGCATGTTTTTGTTTTTGATTTAGGACCTTCTTATTCCTCACAAAGGCTCAGCGACAGAATTGTGCATATTTAAGAACCGGCAACATGAAGGACATATAAACACATCCGATGCAATTTATGTCAAATCGACAGATTCCCGTCGACAGAAAAAAATAGATTCCCCAAAAGCACTTTAAAAATCCAGTTTTCTGACTGCTAGGGTTTAATTGGTTGATAAAATGTAGAGTTAGTTCAATTTTATGTCAGACGCTCCAGTCTCCACTTCAACTCAACAGGCTGGAGTGATTGATTTGGTAGCTGTGAGTACAATAAAATGCCACTAGAGTGTGACAGAGTCCACAGAAACAAATCGCCCGGACAAGAAGTTGTTTCCTGTCCAGCCTTAATATGAGTTTAATTAGTTGTGACTTTGGATTGGCTGTGCACACACACACACACACACAAAATCTTGTGGGTAATATATAAATTATAGTAATTATTATATATTATAAATAGTAATTACACTTGTGCAATCATATAATGAATGAAACAAATGCACATATTAAAAGTACACATTAGCCCATCATTTGTGCAGTAAATAATCACTCAGATAATAAATAGAGCACATATGCCTTTTATTATCAAATATCTGAACATTGCCATGACGGTATATACAGCATATTATCCTCACATTTATGAGTGCACAATTTTCATATCAACAGTCCTTCAATAAATAATCTGTTAAGACATAAGCTCAATTTGAAGGCAGATACAGTAATGTATGCACAATGAAAACTTAAACAAATGCTTTGGCATTTTTAAATTCCAAACACAGAGTTACATAAGTGGGGTGATCAAACAGTCCAGGAGGATGTATTCACTATAGACAGATTATATGGAATAAATCAGTATCGCGGGATGTTGATGCTTACTGTGTGACACATGTCCCTTGACTTAACATCATCATTTGAATGTGTCCTTGATATGCCCTGTGTCATCACAAAAGGAAAGGAAAAACATGTATCACCACCGAGACAAATTCTGTGTGTGTGCATGACAAAGCAAGCAAATTAATATTTCTTATTCATGGTGGCAAATGAAGAACAACCAAAATGATACAATGAGGTACAATACATTTCCGAGACAACACATTCAAGGGTTTGTGTAAAAGGGATAGTAAGCTGCCATGCCTTTCGATGATGGGGATTCTTTGCTATATGAGCTACTGTTGGTGGCAGCAGTGGCCAAGTCTTCACACTTGATGTCAGTGGGTGAGTGCTCTGCGCTGGGACCATTAACAGACAAGCGCCTTCGTTTGCAGGCTGTGGAATAAGAATCAGCCTTGTCTAGGGACAGAGATGATGGCTGTGTCTCTGCCCAGGAGATCAGTCCTCCACTGCCATTCCCCTCCCCTTCCACCTGTGGTTTAACTTTGTTTGAGTCCTCTGGGAAACCAGCCGTGGGACTGGGCCTGGGAGACCAAGGCAGGCTGGGAGCAACCTTTCTCTGGTATGCTGCTCTGGATCCCCACCCTGCAGACATGGTGGTGAAAGGAGAGTCAGGGTAGTAGCTGAGAGCGTGAGATGTTTGCATGGAGAGGGATTTGATGCCATAAGGAAGCAGGGAGCTTGAGTAATCGCCTTCATAGGGAGTGAGATCTAGCTTGTTGCTGGTGCTAGTGCCATTTCCCGCTTGCTGCATGGAGGTGACAAACCACCTCTGTGAAGCCCCATCTTCGGTCTGAGGTGAGAGGAGGCTGTTTGTCTGCGGCACTGCTCTCTCACTGTTGTAGAAGCGATTCTGGGGAAGGTTGTTGACAAATTGGTCTTGGAAGAGGGGTTGCATGGTATAGCGGGCACTGGGAACAATCTGGTGGGCACGGGGGGAGTCGCTTGGAGATGGGGTGAGGCGATCGTGTTCTGGAGCTGTGTACATCCTGAAAAATACATGGGTACTTGAGGTCAAGGGAGTTTAAAAAAAATGATGGCATGAAAATGTCTTTCGAAATGAATTTGCTCACAAACAAACAACAGAAACAAAAGATTTTAACAGCTGGTGCAATGAAACATCATCTGATGTATTTCCGTGTTGTAAAAAATAGTCTTTATAGCTGATTATATGACTGCTAAGTCATGTATGACAGTGAAGAAAAATACTCACGAATCATAGTTATCTCTGAATCCTTTGGCAAAAGGGTTGTGATCAATTTTCAGCTGTGTGATCTAAAACAAAGAAATACAAAAGAATGAGGCACACATTGGTGAGTGAAGACAGGGAGAGGACAAATATGGAGTTGCATCATGCAGTTACTATGAGGGCAGACTATACTAGACTATGAGGAAGCAGCACATAGCTGATTAACATGACCAGTTTTAGAGTGTCAAAGAGTTTCAGTGAATAGAAATTACAAATTGATCAAAAGAAGACATTTGCAAAGCAGGGATTTAGTTTGATTAGAATAACTAAAGTGTAGAGCTCAAAAACTTTATGATGGCAAAGAAGAGAGGCAAGAGAGAAATGTTTCATGCTTACATCCGTATTCTGGTAGGCCGTGACAGCTATAAATTGTGTCTCTGGAAAGGTGAAGCTCTGAGTCTTCATGTCACTGCTAATGTCCTCCACCCCGTCCTCCGTCACCTCCACGATGTGCAACCTTGGCTGGTATTTATGCAGTGATTGCAGGACGATCATCTGCATAAATTATTATCCATCAAATTACAAATGTAATTAGCTTGCTATTTTTTCTAAACAGTTCAAACGGTTGTTTTCCTACAAGTGATTTGGCCTAATGGGGCAAAATTTATTAATATTCTGCTCTCTTCAGTGTGGGTCCATTTCATTTTGTTTAAGTAGGCTGTTGGTTTACACAACTTTTGGTGACAGCAAAAGCAACATGTTAGTGCTGCATGTAATAGCCTGCAAATTCATTTCCATCCAGGCACGAATAAACAAACAAACAAACAAAATCACCGCAGTTGTGGTCTTGACACATCTTCAGCATTAATAGTTTCCACAAAAAATATATTTATATTGCCTTTCAATCTCGTTTTTTACGCGGTGTTTATCAGGAAAACTGATTATCAAAGCAACAAACGATTTCACTGTATTAAAAATATAAAGCTGTACATAGTTCAATGCAACTAAAATTACACTGACATTTTTCAAATCTTTGCTGAGGCCTGTGTTTGTGTTTATTTATCGGTTCGCCGTACCTGTGAAGAACTATGACTGGTTCCTTTATTGTTGGTGAGTTTCAGTTTGCTGAAGGAGATCTCTTGTCTCATCCAGTGGGCCCCCGTGTTTGGAGACTCCGGATGGATGTAGACTTTGTTCCCTGAAATAAACAAATATATTTTCAAACATAAGGACTCCAGTGGGACCATTTTAGCAGGATATTCATTAAAAAGGGGGCTTCAAATGGCACAACAATATTCAAAAGATACATGCATAAAAACAACCTATTTTTTTTTATCGAAGATTTACTCTTTCAAATAGAAAAAAATCCCAATTCTTCGGCCTGCTATTTTCCTATTCCGATTATTTTCATACTGTTCCATAACTTCCATAACTTAAATTAGTTGTCCTAATTTAAGTTATGGAAAACGGAAATATTTAAAATATTAAACATCGAGTTGTTTCAGTACCTTGGCTGCTGTTGTCCGCCTTCCCACAGGTGACCCATTTGCCACCTTGAAATCTCCAATGGTTTGGATCCGCCAGCACAACCTCCACAAACACGTTGTAGTGCGCCGTCAGGTTGAGACCGGCTATGTTAAAGCTGAGGAACGGGAACATCCGTCTGCAAACACAGCAGAAAACAGGCCCAAATAACAGACGGTATGGGCTACAAACACGATTTTATTACAGAGCAACGGAGAGCTCTTAATTCTCACAGCAAATAAAAATGTCACACGCGTGAACTGAGACAAGTTCACCAAGTTTCCCATGAAAATGACTGAATGATTGTGTCAAGATAAAGTTGCATCCCCTTCTCTGTCTTTTCCTGCCTTCTCACCTGCCCTGCTTAGTGATGATCATCTCGGTTTGGTGCCGGTGGAACTTGAGCCACAGCGGCCGGTTGCACAGGTAGACCTGGGCCCTCATCCCCGGGACGGCGGTGGGTAGAGGTATGTTACTGAGAGCAGACCCTGAGCCAGTGTAGGGGGGGTAGATGCAGCCGGGGCTCTGCCCTAGCTGGTAAGCCGAACTGAAATGACTGCGGCCGGCGGCGGAGGAGGGAAATCCCGCGGGAGGCAGCACGGAGCCCAAGTGTAGAGATGAGGGGTACCTGCCAGCGCTGGACGGGGCGTAAACCGTCCCACTGGAGGCATAAGGGACAAAAGAGCAGGGGTTCGATGTTTCTGGGCTTTGTTTAGACACAGGGGGGTGGACGTAGTAGCGGTCAGCAACCATCCCCTGCTCTGCGTACCTGCTGCCAGCGGTCAGATCGTCCCCATCCACAGCCGGGGACTTGCACCTCTCATCCTCTGCGTCCTTGGTAGACGAGAAGGTGCCGCTCTCTCCTTCACTGCCCAGCATGAGTGCCTTTCTGTTTTTACCCAGTCCTGTTTCAGAGGTTGTTCGATTTATTTGACCCCAGTTGAGATGCTTGTTCCTCTTAGAGGTCTTCGTTCTCCTCAGGAATCACCAAAGCAGCTTTTATGACAGCTATCTTGTGACGAACCCTTCTTCTTCCAGCACACGCTGCAGTCTGAATTATATATAAAAAAAGCTTATTGTTTAAAGCAGCTTAGATTGTAGATTGTACCTACAGTCATTGGGCTATCTGAGTCACCGACACCTGAAGTCAAGTGCCAAAGCAGCACTTTGAGTATAAACGAAAACACATTGAGATGATGGTGGAAAGTGATCGTCATATCAAAGCTGAGAATCTTTGTGGGCGTATTAGGGTGTGGTTGTGAATTTTTCACTTATAAAAGTGTTGCATTTCTGTCATTGTTTGCTTTACTGTGGCCTAACTGTAAAAGCAAGTGATCATTGACAGAGGTGTTCCTCTCCCTTTCTCTTCGAGTCACGTTCAGGGGAATTTATTCCATTACATTTAGTGTAATAAAATAAAATATTAGTTCTGGGGCTAAAAAGGTGATGCGATAGAGGTCAAAATTTCAGATATAAACATGAACAATTTGTGATGTAGGCTAATGCAACTGACCTGAATCCGACAATGGTCAACGATCACAAATAAATTAGGTGAACTTGTGAACCTGACTAGATTTGAATGATTAGGGGAATTGCCTCAAGGTAAAGCCAATTTCTTGTAAATCATATGACAAACTTTAAGTAGCCTGAGGCACTGATTTTTGGGGAGTAGTTCTGTGGTGTAAAACAAAAATGAAAGCCACCCACGATTTTTAAATTCCGTCTAATCTAAAAGTCTAATGTAAACCGCAGCTTTTTCGGTGAAAACAAATAGCTCTATTTTATAACAACGTGTCAATCCTACATTTTTACCAAAAAAAAAAGTTAAAAAAAATAACATTAGCCATGCATTCACTCTTCCAAACATTTCTTTGTGGAAAAAAAATGAGCAAATTTAGTCTAGTTTCTAAGTAAGAGACTAGGTGCTGTTAATCCTATGTTATTATTCAGAGTTAATGAATTTGCATTCATTCAGTTCTGATGCGGTTCCGCGTCCCAACGGGACATCCGACGTGAAAAAGGGAAATAGACAATTATTTTTCCGTTTGAAGAAACATGTGATGTTTCTTCGATCAGACAGTCCGATGTGAGATACGTCAACAAACAAATGTAAAGTTCCTATCGAGAAAATAAAGAATAAAGTAATTTAAATAAATTGGTGTATATACAAATAAAAATTATTTATCGTGGCTTCATTTTCTCTAATTAATTTCAGTGATTATGTTTCTATTTTTGTTTTTTTATATATTTTATTTTGGGATGAGAAATGTTTTCATTTCTTATTTACTACAATATTAAATGAAACAATTATTTAATTCCGCAGTGTAATAACCACGCATTTTAATTCATATATCCTAAGTAAAAATAAATGTGGAAAACATAAACTTACCCAGCGATTTCCCCTCCTTTTGGCGTTTGTAAAGCAAATTCAAGACGCAAGAAAAAAACACAACTTCAACTGCGTAAAAAAGTGTCTTACGCATCATCAGCGCGAGAGATAAGTAGCCAGGCTGAGCCCACACCAGTACATGACATCATATTGTGTTTGGGGTTCAGAAGGGAGTATAAGATAAAGCCTGAGCCATGTGGAGGCGGACTGATCACAGTGTAGAGGCGCTCCCGCTTTCACCGCTGCTCTCTTCTTGTGGCCGTGACGCACAGATAGCAGCCTATTATCAGATTCTCCTCTGATCTCCAGGGGAGGGGCAGGGGATCCTCGACATCATACCCAAGGTGTATAAGAGCGAGGTTGCTCCCCAATCCATCTGTGAATTGTTTCCAAGTCATCATCCTCCCAAAGTCTTCACCAGAAAAACACTGTCAGGGGTTACAAATGTGTCCCTGGGGGTCAACAACGCAACGGTGACCTTATTGATATACTGGCTAACCTCGGTCATTGCCATTACTGTGTGAAGGCTTTGCAGAGTCCTCAAGACTTCACACCAATACCTACCCCTCCAGCATGAACTGAAAGAAAAAGGTCATTAATGTTCAGATTTCGAAAGGTGGTGCATATGTGGTGTCGGCCTCAAGTTTATAGTGTACGTTTCAAAACTTCAACCAGACTGACAAAATTAGCCTCAAGAATGCTTCAAGTCAGCAGTGTGAAAGTTGCTGTTAATTTCAGTTTCAAGTAAAGCACAGAGATATTGCCTTTACCTACAATAACATGTGGTATAAAATGTGACAGACTGTGAAATAAGAACTTGGAAAGTATAAATGTACCTCACTGACAGTAAGACATAAAATATAACAATAGTAAACAAAATTCTTTAATTTTCAGGTTGCATTTGCTACAATAGCTGCACAGATGGAACCTGTCCTAACTGAAACTCAGCAGTAGCACTGTCTTTGTAGCAGTGGTAGAGCTAAATACTATCAGCATGACCTCCCATATCAGTGCTAATGGGGCTTTAGACTGAGGAGCCTGAACTAGAGGAACAGCCAAGGCATGAAAAGGAATTGTCATTAGAAGGTTATTACAGTGTTTGCTACATTGAGATTTTGTCATAACTGGACTGAAATGAGCAAAGGACCCTCAATGAAACAGATTTGTGTTCCTGTTTACCATCAGTGGCACTGACATAGAGAAACAAAAGACATTTTATTTCATAGATTTGTATGGGTCGGTCAACAAGTTAACACTGGAACTCACAAGCACACTAGTGAGACTGTCTGAACACCAACAAAAGGTAGAGTGGTGATCATGAATGTTGCCCATTAGTTGCTCTAATATGCATTTTTTTTTTTTTTTTGCCGCAAAAGTACAAAGAATTCACAGATGATTTAGGCCCTTACAGGGAACCATATCAGGACTGTTTCCTCATTGATACTACTTCTTAATTTCAAAGGGAGCCAAATTCAAACTTTAAATGATTCTGAATTACTGTGTTAATGGGTCACCTCTTAGCAGCTTAATGACCAGCTCTTCTCTCAAAACCAGACGATGCTCAGCTGTTGCTGGGGCTTGCTTAAAGAAAGTTTACATGATAAAGACAGTGAGAGGATTACCGAGGCAGGTTGCCACCTCTGAAATACACACACTGCACATCAAACAAGACAAATCGACTATCTGGGTAAACTATTTGAACAGTAAACAGTGTGAAACTAGTCCGTCCCTGCTGATTGCACTGACAAACTGCTTGAGTTGTTTGATTATTTCAGGAAGTCATGAATATAGAGTAAGATTTTAAGTTTTAGGAGCACTGAAACCGATGTGGGTTTCAGTGCTCCTAAATTTACTTTTGAACTAGAAGTATTTTCCTCTGCTTGCCTGTTTCCCCTTTTCACATCATATGAAATGTTTATGTGCTGTTGTTCTATTAGTGAGTCCATCTATTACTATATAATGACATGTATGGATATAATAAAATGCTCACTCTGAGGGATCCATTTGTATTGTACTGTGCACACTAAACTCTTCCCCTCTCCATCTAGCTTTCTCTTTCTTTATTTATCAATCTACATATCTGACACACAAACACATATGGTCACATGCTTTGATGGCAAAACCAGTGAGTCAGAAGTGAGAACGCGTGGAGTCTCGAAAAGTTTTTATATAAGCTACTGTTTGTCCCAGTAGCGCAGGGGCTCGCACACCCATTCACACATTAGACACCTTAAAAGACTTGCTGCATTCTCCCTTCTTCAGAAATATCATTAAGTCGTCCCTCCACTCAGAAAACTGCTCCGTTTATCATGACTTCTTTGAACTTCACTGTGCAGAGTTCGACACCATAAAGACGGTTTCCACATTCATCTGCCGACAGGGTGCAAGTTTCTCTTTGCTCTCTAAAATCTGAATTTAATGTAGGCATGTGCGGGTTTGGAGCCGAATGCAGTCCAAAATGCAACTCTACACAAATGTGAGGTGGAAACTCGTTAGTAGGAGCAGAAGGCATGTCATGTCTATGCCTTTAAGGCTTTTTGTGTATCACTTAACACCATCTGCATTTTATGAGTGTGGGACATGCAGGAAAGAGTGAAGTCAGGTGACCTTTGTTGTCATGGTAACAATACTAAACACTGCTTTATGTTTAGGTTTATGTTCCAAAATTATGAGACTAGGTTTAGGAAAATATTACTTTGTTATTCAAGCTAACTTGAGGATGTAAATTAGAATAAGTTAATGCTTACTTTCAGCTTCACAGAAGACATGAACTGCGCACCCCTAGCTGACAGTTCGGTTTTTGTTTGACCCCCCTGTTTGATCTCCTTCCCACTCTTTACTCTATGTCACTTGACACTTTTGTCCCCATGAAATTCATGGGTAAAATAACAGACTTAAGGCCACCAGTTTTTGGTAATAGAAACCTTACAGTTCTGAGTTTCAGGTACTTATTCACTTCTGAAAACATAATTATGAAGACCCTAAAACTTATAGACATAAGTTTAAAATAAATATTTACAGATTCATAGATTCCGAATTTTTGAATGATGGAGAGGAATTAAATATTTTTTAACAAATTAATGTAACGATTTTGTGGCAAATTTTATACACAAACTATTATTAAAAGTAGAGCATTTTATACAACTTAAAACACACCATGAGGGGATCTTTAAATTTTCCAGCATTTGCCGTGTTGCATATCAGATAATGCTGCTTGGCTTTCCTGTGTTTATTGGGCAGCCTGTCTGCATAATGGCTTCACTCCTCTTATCTGTCACGCTCGATGAGCAGCTTCCCCTAACTGTGCCTGCTTTTTGACACGTCTAAAGGGCTGTTTCTGACATCTTGCCATGCTGCCAGCCACCCCTCCTGCAGTGCTCATGCCAGGCAGGAGGAAAAAGCTGGTGACCTGGCCATCGCCACCCTGCCCTAGGCCACTGCTACCCTGCTGTCAGCAGAACGTCTGTTGGTCTGACGCCATGCCAGGAACTTTGCCTGTCGCAGCTTGTGATGTCACGACAGACACGCTCTCAGACGAGAGTTCTGATTGGCTCTCAGAGTTTGCCTTTCTCGCTTCCTGGGAACCACACTCTCATCAGCTCATAGACATACAAACCTAATTAATTAACCTTCAACTGAATGTGATCTCAACTGCCGATGAGCTGCTTTCGCAGATCTTGCAGAACACAAGAAACACGTCCTCCTCTTTTCTGACATAATCTGAACATTTGTAATTCAAATTTTTACAACTCATCTTTTACTTCCTTTTGTTAATTAGTTACCAGTGCATAAAGTACAAACTTCATTTGTGCAAAGGTTTGCTTGCCAGATCAAAACTAAATTTTCATGTTCGTATACTTGAAGATACACTTTACATGAAACAAAACTGGAAAAAGTTTTCTACATATCAATAGAAGATGCTAATAAATAACTGACATGGCAAATACCCCTTGATCTTTATTCCACAAATAGTCACCAATAAGAGGTTTTAGGTGGGCTACAAATGGCATAAGGTGAAGTCCTCTAGTAGCCCATTTCCTTGCCCCCCCGCCCCCCCGGCTTACATTTATGGTTTGGTCCTACATCCTGTTAAGAGTAGCAGCAGGAGCAGACCATCACATTTGGTGCTCAGCGTGGGGGCGGTTGGTGAGCTGTCATGTTCCAGCTATCCCATGGAGATACACTTCTGCCTCTCCGTGAAGATTTGGTGTTTTCTCATTTGCATTTGCTAATGAGATCCTGTTTGCATGACTTTATACTGGAAGGCTATCTCTCTGAATATCTCTTTGCAAATATAGAAGGAGGATGAAGACCTATTTATTTAACATCCATTAATCAATTAGTCCTGTTGAGATTAAGGATAACTTTTTCTGGAGAGATTGCCAAGGGAGCAGTGTTATGGTAATGCAATGTTGCACATAAGGACAACGACACATTCAAAAAATATCTTATTAATTACAGTAAAATTATAAATATTTGTGAGTGATCTTCTCATTCATAAACTTTTGGATTGTAACACAGGAACCACATTGACATTCTGAGGTATCACCTACAGTGAGAGTCACCAGTGAAGCAACAGTTGTAACAACTTCACAGTGATACTGTAAAAGCACTCACGCTGGCATTCAACAACAGCAAAGGGCAATTTATGTGATCATGTGTCTTCTGAAGCTTATTCAAAAGCAAAAATACATGCATTTATTTTTCTGTCTGTCTTTGCTACAAGAGAGCATACCATTTCACTGATGACCAAAGTGTCTGAGCCTGCCCTTGACAGTTCATCCTGATCACAACTTCACAGAGGATATTCATCTTCCTAGAAGCTTTCCTCAGCCAAGACCCATGACTCCCAAAATCACTTGTCTGAAGGGAAGTTTTAGAAGTCTCGTGCCAATTAGGGCAAGTTCAGAGCACTTACTCGTTATCACCCAATCTGTACTGTTAAGATTTCCTGCCCACCAATCTGTCAGTGTCAGCAGCCCCCGAAAAAACAGTCACAGCTCCATCTCAGGTCACAATTAAGAGCTATTGCACTGCTAAAACCAAGCTGATTGTCAGAGACAGCAATGCATTTAGGGCCATATAACAAGCAAAAAGTGTTATGAATACACCTTTAAAAAGTTTTGAACATGTGCTAGGGTTACAAACCAAAATGGACAATAGGAATTCACATGTGATCTCTAATACATCCTCTGCTGCCATTACATACTTTACTGAAATTTTACAAAAAGTTGACTTCCATACATAAAAATATGAAAAAGACATGTTTAATGCCAGTACAGCACTGACAAAATTAAATACAGCACAGCGTTTTTTGTTTCATGTTCAATGTTTTTTGTCTTTTCAGTTCAGTTACAGTTGTATTGAATATCATGTCACTTGGAATAGTGACTTGGTGAAGGACCGCTGCACGCCTTCATATTTTTATTACAGCAGTGTATATTGTCCAATAAAAGTCTGTCTTTTGCAAGACTTGCAAACTTGGACAGGTTTTCTAGAAATGCCTGCATGATAGTGACAACGCCTGCCACTTCCCTCCACACATTTTTGACCTCTGGTATTGTAAATGCAAACGTGAAATGGTTTCTTTTTCATTTTAACTGTCACTAGGGCACCTCTGAGTCTTAACAAAGCAACTCCACTGAACCACCACTCAGCCTGTTAGTTCGCCAAATGATATAAACCACAAAATATCTCTTTTGATTTCTGAGAGTTTTCACTAAAAATATTGCAAATATTTACTTCTGGGTTGGAATAATCTGAGTAATCACTTGGAGATATTTCTACAAACTTCATCTGAACATCACATCATGTTATTAAGACAACAATGTAAGTCGACTGCTCCCTCTTTCCCATCTTTTTCTTTTTATATCTTTATATATATGAAAACAAGATTAAACGAGAATACCTGTTCATTTGCTGTGTTCTGTCATTCACTGTTCTATCTATACTGGTCCCCACACAGAGCACACATAGAGATTTAATAGATCTACATATATTGACCCAGCAGTAATAAAGCATCAGTATATTAAGCCAGCAATAGCAAAAGAACAAATAGATTCTCTGTATTGTTTAGAAGAGTGTCCCTCTCTCCAGTGGGGTGTTAAAAATATTTTCTGCATTATGTCCTCTCTTTGAGCAGATAGGCAGGACCCTGAGTGTTTTTTTTTTCTTATACAGGGAATCTGCTGACTGTGGTATCACATTATGATTAACAATTTAACTACAATCCCCTTCTTTCCCATTGTTATTCTACAGATGACTGAGAATAAGAGCGAAATGCCAGTGACGGCACACAGGCTTCATTAGATTCATTGATTGATTTATTGTTTTCCATGGTTGTAATCACTTCCCCCAAGGTAATTTGTAAGCTCTTTATAGTTCAGAGGTATAAGCCTGAGAGTTAATTAATCGGCTTTGTTTAGAACTTTGGAAGTAGAAACGCCCATCTGAATTAGTAATTGCTCGGAAGGCAACAGTCCCCATGACTGAGAATCCTTTGTTTATTACTACAGATCAAAACTAAGCAGGTAAACAGACCTAATTATGTCTGGATGATTTCTAGATCTTTGAATTTACCTTGATTAACTCTTTTAATTTTCTTCTTGTCAAATACAAATTTCAGATTTTGTTATGTTTCAGAGGACACAGTGTTCAGTATCTTCATTAAAGTTATAAATCCAGTATTAAAAGTTATCATTCAATTTAAAAAATCCAGTCATTGCTCACCAAAAAACAAGGAAACCAACCCTTCATGAACTTTAACACCAAATCAGTTTAAATTGATAAACTGAGATACAATGTTCTTGGATTAGCTACTTTGTCAAAAAATAGTAAAAATAATTGCTCCTCTCAACAGAAGTAAAGTGTTTGATAATACTACTGTTCCGACCCAGATCTTCGCCCTTTGCAGAAGCTGAAGTGACACTCTTGTCCCTGCTCCTCCTCATCCATAAAAACCTTTAATATTGTCTGGCCTTTGTCAGTTTTAATTGAAGTCTCGGCTAGCTATAATTGGCTTTGGATGGTATTTGAATGGGAACTGCTGTTTATGGGTTAAGTGCATCTTAATCAGAGCTTTAATCCAGTCATTAACAGAGAAACATGAGGTGTTGAGAGCAGCAGAGAGAGGTTGATAATTGAGAGGCTCCTTCCTTGCTCCCTGTGCTGTGCTCGGCTGTGTTGCATGTGTGTGTGTGTGTGTTGATGTGTGTGAGTTCATGGAGTAATGCCTGAGAACGTAGCAAGGCAAAATGTAGTAAGAAAAGTACATAAGGACATGCAGTCTATGTAAGAACAGAAGCTTTTCTCTCTTTACTGTGTCTAAGGTTTACCCATTATTGGACAAAAATGCAAGGGATTTTGAAGGTGAATGATTTGCGACATTACTTTCAGCAAACAAAATTCAAAGAGAAAATATTTCAAAAAACAATTTGCTTGATTTCAGGCCATAGATTTGTATTCTGTTGAAAACATACACCACTACTGATAGTAAAAATAGATTGTTATTGTCTACAAAACACGACTCCTCCCTACCCACCTCATTCCTCCCTATTGCTCAGCTGTCACATTCTCACTGAGTTTTTCTCACTGTATATTTTAGCACCTATCCCCAGTGTGAGGTCTGTGTTCTTCCTTATCCCCACCCTTGTCCTGGTCCCCCCCACACACACACACAGTCTATATACATATGTGTGTGTGTGTATTGAATAAACATGCTGCTTTTAGATAGGGTCTTAATTTGCATCATCCTTTGCAAGGTGTACTTTTCACCATTTTTAGTCTAATTTATTATAGAAATACACACACCTACTGATCCTATAAAAGCACTGTCAATTGCTCACAAATTCAGTGCTAGTCACCTTCTCAGAGAGGATCACTGGCAAATAAAACTGGGCTACTAGAGAGGAGGTATATTATCCTCTATGAAAGTATTATATCCAATGTGAATCTGGCATTGGATTTGCTGAATGAGTCCCATCCCCCATCCACTTAATTTGGTGTAAGTATAAAAGCACAAGTAATTTTTCTTCGGGATCAATAAAGTATCTATCTATCTGTCTCTATCTATAAATAATCAAGAGCTATCACTCATGACTTTCATTCAGAATCATAAATTTGTTTTGCGAGATACGCATATGTTGGAAAATATGATTTGTGGAAATTGTGCATGTGCGTTTGTATAGTCTTCACCCTAATATCTGTATATATATATATCTGTATATATATATGTATGTGTCAGGATTAGGCAAGTAATGTTAATTGTTATGGCTAGGCGGTGGTTAAACCTCCAGGAAATGAATGTTAGTCTAAGTAATGACCCCAAAAGTGATGGAAACAAGACTCTCTCTGTGTATGTATGTGTGTGTGTTGCATGTAATTGTGTGTATTATTTTAAGGTGTGAAGGGCCTGATGACAGGATGAATACTGTGGGCCCAGTTTTACCTCTCCACCACACATGACTCTCCATGTGAAAGTGTGAAAACATTTATGAGTCATTTATAGCATGAGAGGACACTTCCTCCAAGGTCAGCGGGTCAGATGTGCACGTGCACACACACACACACACAGATTACTGTCAGCCCAACAGATATCAACATCCCAGATGCTGACACAGAGGACAGAGGATGCAGCACTCTGGCTTCAAGGATTTATTTTATCAGATGAAGTGAGGAAAAGATGTCGTGAAGATCTCTGTGTACTGGATGCAAAAAGTGAGGGTTCAGACAGCTATATCTGTAGCATGACTACACCAAAACATGACTGTCTGACTGTAGGGAGTGAAGACATACTGGCATCTGAAAACTGCCTTTGTACATTTAAAATTCACAGATGTGATTTTATTTGAGCGCACACATAAGCACACTCTCTCTCACACACACACTGATGCACATACATCGTTACTTCTGAAATGTTATAAAAACTTCTCTTTTATCCATTAAAAAAACTATCGATCTTGTGCTTTGCCTTCTCTACTTGATGGGTTTTTTTCCTGTCATAATGGAAAGTCTCCCTGGCCATTTCTTCAGCCTATTCTTCATTTGGAGTAATTATAGATGGAGAGGTAAAAGATGTTTTTTTCCTTTCTTTTCTTTTCTCCTTCCAAGCTATCTTCCTCTCTCCTGCATGCATTCAGAGGAGCTCTCACCACTGCATTCTTATTAGGGACACATCTGAAAGGCTCCCGCAGCATGTGGTGTCCTCTGGCCATCCACTATGGCAGCTTTTTGTTAGCATTAACAAGCCAAGCAACCAAGGATAGCTTTTCAACAGGTACAAACTTTTCTTTTTAGATAATTAAGCACATTCAGACACTGTGCAGTGTGGGCAATGTGGGTACAGAAGCCTAGAGAGGATCATATACTAGAGAAAAGGACAGAGAAAGGGGAGAGAGATGGAGAAAAAACTTGATTGAAAGACAAGATGTTCTCTTTGGTGTTGTTTAGTGCTAGTGGATTCTATACCAAACTCCTATTCAAATGGTGTGGTCTTCATTTCTGCTCTCCCTGTTGTCCTCATCTCTGTCCTCTTCATCTTTTCATCAAGGTGGACCATGTAATGAGGAAAAACTCTGGTCATTGTGGAGTGGTCAGAGGTTTGCCGCCTTAATGAATGGGAGAAACACAAGAAGGGCTGAATGCTCTCCCTTGTTCCTGTTTGCCTTGCCGCAAAAGCCCCAGGATGCCTCCTGAAGAAGGCCTCCTCCATCCATTCCTGTCTCGTCTCTTGTTAAAGGGGGCATAAAGCGAAGGCAGAGGGGAAAAGTAATTTTCTTCTCATGTCTCTCCATTCTTTTGGTGGGTTTCTTCCACTTTTTGCTGTGTACTTTCATAAAGCTTATAATTATCTTGGCGAGAGCCCCTCAAGTGAGAACGAATGGGGTCTTTGTACCCTTTTCTCTTCAGCCCTCTCCTGTTTCTAGGAAGAAGGAACTCATATTAACATTTGCTCCTACCATTTTACTGATGCAGAGAGAAAGCCAGATGTGCCTACAAAAAAACCCTTTAAATAACTTAATTTTACAAATGTATTTTCAGAATCACCATTGATCATGTCAGGAAAGACAGGAGGATACTGCAGTCACTGGAGGAACTCATAATCTCATACTTTATGCTTACTTCATATTAACTCGAGCATTTCTATCAGTGGAACTGTTCAAACATATATGTGTCTGTTATGTCCCGCACAACTATGTGCCACTGTCACTACCACTAATCTTACTGTATTGCCCCTCCTTTTGTCTTTAAATGTATAGAGCTCCAGGAATACACACAGTACAAGAACAACCACAGGCTGATCAGACATGACAATAACAACATCTTTACTAACCTGACAGCAGAGATCAAAGGTTTACGGTTAAACTCTCCCCCTCCATCATCTATGCAAACCATACTTCTGCTCACCTACCCCTCCCTCAGTCCCTGTGACCTCCATCCCCAAGTCTTCTGGCTGATTACTCTTAATGTAATTTTAATTAAAAACTGTGGTGTCAAAGGGTTTAGCCTGCCTGAGAAGCGGGTGCAGATTGTGGCACAGTGGCAGACCCCTTCACTTGCTTGAGAGGAAATGCATCCTGACATTGCTCGGGTGGTGCCAACACAACCTGATCCAGATTAAGCAAAAGACTTTCTGGCCCATTTGAATACTGTGGTATAACTTTTTCTTTTCTATAAAGGTGGGCGATCTGCCCAGAGATATTTGTGTTACCTCTCATATTGTTACATCTTTACTACATGTGTTTTATCTATAGGTGTCTGACGTTTTAATTTTGTACAGATCAGTTCCATTAATGCTTCAAATGGGTTGAGTTGGCAGAAGTTGTCATCATCAAAATATGAAAAATCTCAATATCCTACTTACTGGGTAACAGGAATTATGTTATGGAGCTGAGCTATGTATATGAGCAAAATAGGAGAGATTGGTGATATGATAAAAATATGAGATTTTTGGATGATAGTTAAAGGTCATGCTTGCCTTTACCATCAGTGTTTCTAACAAATCCATCACATATCACCATGGTTATTTTAACAGAATGCTGACAGTCTTGCCTAAAACTAATCCGAAACAAAAGCCAGCAAGAAGAAAAGGTGACGCCACCAAGATGTGACTCCCTGATATACTTAGTTGACACTGACAGTCATCACCACTGCCAAATTTCACAGGAGTGACCTGTGGAAGGTGCCCCACAGCAGGGCTCAACAGCAGAGGTCCGCCTGTAGGTTTGTAATCCCCTCACCCTAGCCGTTGGATTATCTGCTCTCCATCGACCCTGAAGAGGCTCCCCGTGGCTGGGCCTTAAACACTCTCTCAAATCTCATCTCGACACCCAATCTGCCGGCTGTACGACATCTTGGAAGTCACTGATATGAAGGAGTGGGGACTCAGGCTGAGGGACTCAGACGAGGAAAACAGAACACACTTCTCTTTCTCGCTATGCCTCTGGTAAACACACAATCTGGTTTAGGCATTGTGTTATCAAAATTAGGTTAGTAGGATCAGTTTTGTTTATATTTTCCTCTCTGGTAAGATCTGTCACATTAATTGTTGCAAACAAAAAAATTATCCTGGACACATTAACAGTACTTTTGGATTCTAAATTACTATACTTACACCAAGAATGCACATAAATCATACAACAATGATTGGTTTTCCAGACCTCACAAGTGCAAGTGTCAGTGACCCTTTAACATTCTCTGACAGAGGCCATGTTTTGTGGCTGTCAGTGGACAGTTGGAGGAGCTGGTGGTCGGCCCTGAGCAGTGAGGCGTGTAGTAAGAGGGTTTAACTTTGCTAACCTCCTTCTGCCAGGTTCATGGGCCCTGCTGCTTGGGTAATATTGGATCAGTGTTGGGAGCCCGTGCCCCTGCCATATCAGCCAGCACGCTACCTGGAGTAGTGAGCAGTTTGCACTAGAGCCAACAGGGCTTGATACTCACTTTTGCTCAGACATATTTGAGGAGATTCCTTTTATTTTACAGACTATTAGTTTAAAGGCACACGTTTTTTTCTCTGGTGTTTTCTATCTTTTCTATCTATCTTTCTATCTAAAAGCTGCTCTTGTTTCAGAACAAAACAACTTATGTTATTGTTTCAGTGGTTGATTTTCTCACATAGTAAGTCAGGGAATAAGTAGTACCTGATAGTTCTATGACTATTACATTATGGTTTTTGTTCAAATTATAAAACCCAAATAGGATTCACACTTGCATTACATAACCATGCGGTGTATTTGTGTTTTTTGCAGCATTTCTGTGAAAACTGTAGTCAAACAGTAATTTAAGGGAGGAGAAAGGTTTGTATTCTTTGAGTAAAGGGTGAGCATGATGAAAGTCTGTCAACAGGCCAAGCTGTGGGCGACACAGTTACAGAAGAATGCAGGCTGGAGCATTGAATGTTACCATATACAATAAAAACACACTTAATATTCTGTTTCCCAATAATATAGTTGTTATTTTTTCTTATGAAGAATATCCATAAATTGGGAAAATTATGAAGTACTTTAAACACGTATTGAATCATCACAACCGTTACTGTCATTGTTTAGTTTGTGCATGTCTCTTGGTCAAAATTACTGCTTTTAGAATTATGTGATTGTATTTTTCCATTTATTTTTACTGTGTGTGACGAATTGGAAAAAATGTCTTCTCAAAAGAATAAGATTTTCTTTGTAACCCCAAAAAGTAGATGACGCACTCTTATTTCCATTTTCGCACTATTTCCCTCTCATAAGATTTCACCGTTTGGCCTCTGCCATTAATTAGTTGTTTTTGGTTTTTTTTTTATCAAGAAAACATCACTCACATTACATATATCACTAATATAAGTTATACCTGCTAGCTGTAGGATGAAACATATCAAATAGAGCTCATATTCTGTCAAGCATTCTAAACATATTAAAATATAATTTTTCTCATATTTGGTTCAGTGGTTGTGCAATCATTCGCATGAGCTCCACTTGGCTCTGTTGCAGAAATTTGGCTAGTGCTGCAGTTTGGGGAGATCTGCTGATATTAAAATCTGCAGATTCCCACCTGGTGTCAGGAGGGATGGAAACAGAAGAGTGTGCTGTCTGGGAGGTGTTTGGTTGGGCTTGGAGCTGTGTGTGTCCATCTGTCTTTATGTGTCTAAGTCTAAGGTACATAACAAAACAAACTCAAAAACACAGCGCATAGGTGAAGCCCTCTGATCTCGGTTTGTTCGTTAAAGTCCTTTTCTACTTGTTGAAATTATTGTTTTTTTTCTCTTCAGGCCTTTGATTTACCGATCAAAAAGTCTGCTCCTCCTTAGAAGAGAGTCGCAGCTTTAGCCTTACAAGGTCAGAGAGCTGTGAGAATGTCAGGTAAAAAGGCAAAAGATTCACTATACCCCCTCTGCTGATGGTGTGTGTGGGTGAGTGTGAATAGTGAAGGCGCACTATGTGTATGTGTATATGTGTGGTTTGGATGTGGAGGTGGGTATCTCACGCCTGTTTTTTTACTGTAGTCTATAGTCTGTCTGTATGTGTGAAGCTTGTCTTCAAGGTAAGTGTTTATGTGTGTGTGGGTACCTGTCGCTTTGACTGAACAGGTGGGTCCTCTTAGCATGGGATCTAGACAACCAGTTCGCCACACAACTGACTGTGGTCAGGCTCACTGTGCTTAGCTTGCAGTCTGTGGTGCAGGCTCAGATACATTGTGGTTGGATGTCAATGTACTTTCAGTGGAGTATTCTTTCACCGTTCTGGCCCTTTTCCACTCATACCAGTTGGTCCAAATAGCATATTTTATTGTATATTGTTTTGCATGAAATAGTACATTAAGTCTTGCAAAACTAAAACTATAATAATTTCACTATACACTGGAATAACTGGATGCTAAAAATATAATAGCTTACAGCTGTGTTACTTCTGTAGACCAAAATACATGCTGGCATTAACAAGAAATTAATGCAATAATAACTTTAATAATAATAAAATGTAGATAAATTCCATGTAATCATGGTAATGAAAGGAAACACTAAATTCACTAAACTGAGAGAGTGGAAAAATACACAAGAACACCGTACTATATGATTCTTTGCATGAAATACAATGTAGCTCCCCAATCAACAGCTCTCTGACATACCAGTTTGAAGGTGAGAGCTTTCAGCCAGTACTCTGTAGGACTATTGCCTCGTGTTAAGGTGTAACTGTGTGGTGCATCCAGGAGGAAACAGCAATACAGCTGATGTCTTTTTGTGGCAAACTATACTAGTCATTACTTTCATTGTTATTAAATTATGATTGGAGATGTCTTTAATACAATGGGTCTTTCACAATTGTAAATCACTAAAATAAAGGAACAAACTACCATAGAGCTAAAATGCCACCTCTCTGACATTAATTGTTTATATATTACATACTGTATTACATATTAGGCATGACAGGCTTCTCGGGTGCATGTGACTCTGGGATTTGTAGTGTTTTACGCCGCCTATACGTCAGCGGAAGTGTTTTGAGCGTACGCGAGCTAGGTCACATTGGTTCACTTTTCCAATGTTTTGAGAAACAAAACCGCAATGGAGGCAGCTAACGCAGGTATCAAAAGTTTCTGCTTGCTTAAATGCTTGTCATATCTAACCTAACATAAAGATAGCTGTTAGCCAAGTACTCAAGATGACGTGCATCGCCCTGTACAGCTTTCAGGAAATACTGCTAAATATTATGTGGACTCGTGTAGCTAACGTTCGCTAACGTTACGCAAATCCTTTCTCCCTTACCTTACCTAGCACTGCTTAAAGTCAAATCGTCACTGATTCTTCGTGTGTCCTTTGGGTTTTATGTTCACCACCTTCTTCAGTTGTCTAAAAGCTGAATTTATGTGCATTATGTCGTCTGTATGGTTAATGATTAACTGTGACGATGCACCCCCAGGATGGGTCTCGTGTGAGTGCTGAAGCAAAGGTCTCTGTATTCATTTCGTTTACATAGTAAAAGTATTAATACCACACAAGTAAAGTAATATGTCACAAATAAATGTTTTACATTAAAAATGAAATTTACTGTTGTAGCTGATTGAAGTGGAGCTGTTTTTGTTTTGCACAGGACTACAGCTTTTTATTTTCATTCTCCGTTAATATAAGGATTATTTTCTCCATTGACTGACTGATTGGTAAGGTTTGTAAAAATTGTGAATGTAGTGAGATATGCAGTCACAATGACAGTCACCCAGAGCCCAAAGTGACACTTTGTAGCGCTTGTTTTGTACAAATAATAGTCCATGCTTAAAAATGAATACAAATAAAAGGAAAAGCACCAAATCCTCACATTCAGGAAGCTGGAACCACAAAATGTTTCTACAGCTTTACATTATTAATGACGTAAACAATTGCTACAGTAGTTGCCAATTGATTTTTTGTTAGCCTATTAATTAATTAATTAATTAATTTAGCTGTACTTGTATTGTTGGGTAGCTCATAAAAAAACATATTTTATGTATGTCATACACAGAAATCTCTTTATGAAAAGTAACGAATACACTTTACGGACAAAGGTATTGGGACATCTGACCATTACACCGACCAGGAATGTAATGGAAGCGGTAACAGCTTCCAGTCTTATAATTTTTGCCCATTCCTGCAGTGGACCTTTGTGAGGTCAGGCACTGCTTTGTGCACTGAGGCACTATTCATGCTGGAATAGAAAAGGGCCTTCCTCAAACTGTTGCCACAAAGTTTAAAGCACAGCATTGTCCAAAATGTCTTGGTATGCTGATGCATTAAGATTTCCTTTCACTGGAAGTAAGGCTTGTAGCTAGACCGCTGAAACACAGTCAGTACTTTTGTCTGTGTAGAGTATATTACTTTGCTAATAGTAGAACTGTCAGATAATTGTGGTGGAGTAGTGGTAGAAAGTGGCATGAAAAGAAATGACTCAAGTACCTCAGACTTCTACATGAATACAGTGCCAGAATAAAGATATTCACTCACATCCCACCACTGCCATATAAGAGGCATTGGCTAGTGTTGACGCTGACTGTGGTTCTCACGGTTTACATGTGGCTCTGTCTTTCTTATTGCCCTGCTTACTCAGAGGAGATCCATCTGAGGCATGTGGAGAAGGATGTCCTAATCCCCAAGTTGATGAGGGAGAAAGCGAAGGAGCGCTGTGCTGAGAAAGTTGAAGGTGAGTGTGTGAGCATGTGCGCTTATGTGCACATCCTTGGTATTGTGCATACTGCCTCTCTGATAGATAGATAGATAGATACTTTATTGATCCTGAGGGAAATTCAATCTGGGATGTCTTATTAGAGGTGTGTCATCCTTACCAAAGTCAGAAGGTTTCACAGTTACATTCATTAATATATTTGGCCGTCAAAAAGAACTGGAGATCTTTCTGGCCTGCCTGTATACCTTTGAATCTGTAATGAAAGTAGAGAAAAGTTAGATATGGCTCTCAAAGAGAGTTTCTCAACAACACCGACTAATCAATGAAATCCTATGACTTTTTGTGAGCCAGGTACTTTATTATGTGAACATAATCAAGTTATGTTATTTGTAATGTTTAGTTGACCCAACAGTCCCTTATTTTTGGAAAAGAAGACACCTTTACATTTTACAGCAGGAAAGGCATACATAAATAATGAAATTACAGATGGCTGAATTCCATTTAGCTGCTTTAGTTTCAGGGTCCTGGTTTTGTGCATGTTTGCTCACTGTCACAACTTACTATGAACCATGAATAGAACCGATCCATTGCTCCACCTCTGCTTTTCCCACTATGACAAGGCAAAATATTACCTGTGAAAAAGGCCAGTTGTTTCAGTGTGAGTGGACAAAGGATTAGTCTCCTCTCAGCATAACTCCATAAAAATTAACAGCACCACAAAATACATCCTCTAATATGACCTTGATGTTGAATGTTTGACGCTTTATGGCTTAACTGTTTTCCAACACTTCATGAGTCCTCAGTTTCTCTGAATTGAGTAAGAGACCAGTTCCCATGCTCTTGCTACTTTGTCTGCAAGGAAAAGGTGTCTGCAGCTTTGCTCGTGCCCTGTCTACTGCAGCAACACATCAACCAGATAATGACTAGGTTATGTGGTTTCTAGAAATCTGATGACAGCCTATATGAAATGGCATGTACTGCTCACTCGTGGAACCAGTGCGCATGCAGCCTGAGGTGATGAGGCAGACAGTGGCTGTGTGGGTAGTGGAAACCCCCCTCACATCACTTGCATCTCGTCCCACTCATTTTCACACCTTCGTGCCTGCCCTCTATCAGTTTGTGTCTTGATACCTGCATGAGTACCTGTGATTATGTTTTACAAAGCATGTAAAAGAAAACAAAACATGAAAAAAAAAAGAGTGTGTTTTCCTGTGGTGTTGGTCTCTGCATATATGCCTGAACACCCCACGGTTATATGTTGTAGGCTTTGTTGTTGAAGCAAACAAGTACCACTGACTTGTACACAACATTTTTGAAGTTTGGATTTTTTTCTATTGCATTGATGATTCATGTCAGAATTCTCACTTGTCTTTCAGAATCAAACTATTGAGTATATGAACAATCCACATACTCAATTAGCAACCACATCCATCAGGTCTGTACCTGGATCCCTACATCCAAAATATGGAAGGAAAACAACTCTTAGTTTTGCCGATGACAGTGACATTTCAAATTACCGTTTCATTGTACATTACTTTCATTTGTCATAAATACACAAATTTTGCAGTAAATCTATATATTTGTTTTCTGTCATAACTAAATATGTAGTAGAGGTTCACACCTTATATGTTCCTCTAAAGGTCCAAGTCTCCTTACACGTTTGAGCCCCTAGCTTCTGCTTTCTACTAACTGCCGAGCTACACTTCTGCATCTTTAAAAATGGCAAACTAAACTGCTTGAAGTGAAGGTGTCTTCATACCTTTCTTTAGAAGGGCCTCTTCTGACATAAAGCTAGTCTCATAGATTTGCGTTTTGGTGCAGCTGTGATCAAAAAGGCAACCTTCTGCAGCTTCTATTGGTACCATGGGACAGGGATGAGGCGTTTGCTGATTAGATTAGTCGCACTGTTCTGCTTCTCTAAATTGGTTTTGCCATTGTTTTTTTTTTCCTCCACATCTGCATCTTGATGAAAGTGTCTGTGTGATTTCCATACTGATGCCATTGATAAAGGTAATTATGATGTCAGTTGTTTGGAAGGGGACATGGCAAGGCAGTGTTTTTAATTAAATCCTTGAGATAGGGCTTGCTAACAAGGTGAAGACTCAGAGTCTTCAACACCTTGTTCACAATGAGGACCTTGCACGTGTAATCTAGAATACACCACTAGCCCGGGCACAGTGTCACTGATACCGCTTTGTGGAAGGGATTTTCATGTCTTTCTCACTGACCAATAGGACTTGGTAGATGAAGAAGTCCACATACCAAGTACAACAACAGTATTTTTTACTGGCCAAAGGTGATCCATTGGTTTTTTTTTCCCCAGTGTGCTTGTGAGATAGTAAAGTATTACACTGAATACAAACTTAAAAAAGAGGCCAGAGAAGTTGTTTTTACATATTGATCAAAATAAACCCAAATATAACTCAAGAAGTCTTGATCTCAAAATGTTACTGTAGTTATTTGCTATTAAATGTACTTAAGGATAAAACAAAGTAAAATTTGAAGGTTTTGTAACTCTGTCACATTCTTAACCAGTTATTATTTTAACCAGCTTAAACCTTCTCATGTGAGTCCTTGCTCTCTAATGTATGCATGTATTGCGTGTGGTGCACCCATAAATGACACCAAAAATAAATAGACTTCTTTATTACATGACTATTTTGGTGCAAATACATACCCGCCAATGTGGTAGACAGCCTTTGACCGTCTTATATGTTGTATGTACATTATTTTTAACTAAGCCTCTTTGTGCCTTTTACACATGGCTTAATATAATTAACATACACTATATAAACAGAAGTATTGGGACAGATTTGAGACTAGAGTTGGTCTGCTGTTTGCTGCTATAACAGCTTCCACTCTTCTGGGAAGACTTTCCACAAGATTTCAAGTGTTTCTGTGGGAATTTTTGCCCTTTCATGCAGTAGAGCATTTGTGAGGTCAGGCCATGATCAGGTCATGTTGGATGAAAAGACCTGACTTGCAATCTTCATCCTGTTTGATGGGGTTGAGGTCAGGGCTCTGTGCAGGTCAGTCAAGTTCTTCTACTCTAAACACATCCAGCCATGTCTTTATGGACCTTACTTTGCGTACTGTGGCACAGTCATGCTGGAATAGAAAAGGGCCTTCCCCAAACCCCTGAAAAACATCCCCATACCCTATAGCCCCATGTTCCAATGCTTTTGTCCATATAGTGTATTTACAAACTTGCAATTGTTCTCAGAGCAATCTGTTAAGGTTGTCTAGAAGTCACAATATGATGTAATCCACTGGCCCCTTTCGTTGTATTATCCGTGACAGACACATGGGTGAGATGAAGAAGTCATTCTGGTCTTGACCCTCCAGTGTACACAAGCTCTGTCTGACGGGGTTGTTGTACCACCTTTGCATGGGGCAGAGATGCAGTAGAATTGGGGGTGTGACTGCTGAACATCCTGGGTCATGTCTGGACGCTCAAACTTGCCACAAGATGAAAGACTGCGATGTTAAAGCTGCTGTCATGTATCTTGTGAAAATGTGACGAGCTAGGGACAGACTGAAGGAAAGGACAGACAATTGATATGCATGATATTTAAAGGCAAAGTGAAGGAATACTCTGTGTTCTGGGTAATGGACCTTTAGCGTACATGTAAAGTATAATTTTACATACCCCCCCCCAAAATGACAGTTCAGTTCAGAGATATAGACTTATTCACTATATATATTGCCTCTAGCAGTCAGGAAGGAATGAAACAGAAGCCAATGTGTAAACTGGGTGACCACAGACACAACCATTCTGTGGCCAGTACAGCTAAGTTTAGTCCTTGTGCGAAGAAGGAAACATGGGTTTGAGATTAATAAGAGGCATGGCAATGTGACCTCTTGCCAGGTTCCTTCTTGTGGTTGAGTGCCAAGGTGAGGCCCATCTTGGTTTGCTTGTGGCTAATTTTTTTCTTCTCTATGCTTGTACTCAAATAATATACATATATATATATATATATATATATATATATATATATATATACAACATATAGTATAATATATATAAAAATAATATAAAAAGAGAGGTAGGATGTTAATAGATTTGAAGCAACTTCTACTAGGGACATGCTTTTTTTGTGAATTTCCCCATTGTGTGACAATAAAGGAAATCTTATCTTCTGTTAATACATTAATGTCTGATGCATTCTACGTGTTGAGCCTGTTCCTCTTTTTCTGTTAATTTTGCCCTCTCTCTCTCTCTCTCTTCCATCAGCCTTCAACCACTGCTGTAAAGAATCTGGTTTCTTCATGGTATTTAAATGTCGAGCGGAGAATGCTGCGCTGAAGGAATGTCTGACAGTGCAGTGAGTATTTTGCAGTTTCTTCTGCAACACTCACACAGTAAGGTGGCTCTCTGTGTGTTACCACACCAACATCTTTCACATGGGCTTACCCACTCTCTCAGCCACCATCAGTGACCCTCTCAGCTGTTGCCTTTCAAGTCAAGTTGAGTAGTCTCAAAACCACATAATAGGCATGAGTGTGATAGTCAAGGGTACATTTATTTGGTTAAATTAATACTGTACTTTCTGTCATCCACCAGCTACAAGGACCCCGTGTTCTTCGAGGAGTGTAAGCAGGAGTACATCAAAGAGAAACTGGAGTTTCAGAGTACAGGGATCCCAGCAAAGAACAGGACACAAAAAGTCCCAACTAGCATGTAATGAAAAACAAACACCCAAAACAACTTGCCTCCTGTCAAGGTGAAGGTGTAGAGTGTGAGGCTGTGGCCATAACTCCACCCTGCAAGTCCCACACACGCCTAGAATACTTGGTCATCTGGCAGGGTTTATTACTCAGAAAGACACAAGTCTGTGGATTTTATTTAAATTTGAGTGGCATATAATCAAAATAAAGCCTTTTTTTGTTTGTCGCCTTTACATTACATTTACACAATGAGCGTACTGATTGCTAAAAATGCAGAAAGATCTAATCATGGTACAGTAATCTCTTGGACCTGAGATTTTTATTATAGTGCGACACTTCCGCTCTGAAAGTGTGCTGTCATAAATTGAAGGATGTTCTATATCTGGTGGACACTGTGTAGTGTGTTTCTGTAGTACATGCAATGACAGCAAAAGTGTTCATCTGCAGACAAAAGAGTTAGACATGAAAGAGCGTAAGAAGCCTCTGACAGCTAACCCAGCAATGAACAGTATGACCGTGACATGTAATAAAATGTGATATTGTAAATAAAATAATATTCAGCTGTGTTAAAGTGTATCAGTGATATATTGGACAAAACCTGAAATGTTCACAAATGTTACTTGTCCCAGATAACCTTAATGCATTTGTATTCAGTCAAACATGGCTGCTGATGTGAATGACTTTATACAGCTTGAAAAGTTGAGGGTGACTGTTGAAAAATGTTAACAATAAACAACAAAATTTGGTGATATATACTCCCAGGAGTCAGTGATGGCCAGTTCTGAGTACAAGTGTCAGTGAGTTACTGTGAAGTGGTTTAATTGTTACACATAACAAAGTGTAGTCATCTCCTAGTTCTTTGAATATGCTTTTCTCTTATTTTTTGGAGACAGCTGAATTGACTCCATAGTTGTGACCCATGGATGTGACAAGACAGGTGGCTGAGATTATTAACACATAGATTCATCCTGGGGATGAATAAAGTATCTATCTATCTATCTATCTATCTAATTGTAAACAAGGTAGAGGTTTGTCCTAGGTGTACGGTGTGAAATTACAAGTGAACATTAATCTTATGTCATTTATTGAGCCCAAAGGTGCAGTGGGTGATTCTTTAGAAAGATAGACAGGTCGATAAGCCTGATAAAATGTGAACGAGACTCAGTAATCAGACGTCTTTCTGCAAAATTGCCTACCTTACCTTTAAGTAATGACAAATTCCAAGCAATAGAACTTCAAATTGTGTTTTCAGATTGCTTCTCGACATTTAAAAAGATGTTTTCAACTCATAACAGTGTGACTCAGCAAAGCCTCACAGTGAGAAGCTGCAAAACACAAGTCATACTGTTAATTATGTTAGTTAATTGTTAAAGTTCCAAATCTGAAAATCAGTTATTTGATTCAATAGTGTGGAGGCCTTGTGACAGACAGTAGGAATTGTTGCTCTGTTGTAAAGTGTTAAGTGTATCACAAATGTCTCAAAAATGCATGAGGAGAGGAAGCAAAAAAGGGAAAGGTTATTGCTGGTTTCAACTGTAACATGGCTTGATCTGTAAAAGCCTACAGTTTTTACTGAACTACAGAACCTCATTGGTAAAAATAAAAATAAGGACACAGAGCAACCTTACACAGTCACTTTCTTTCTTTCATTTAATTGATCATATTTACAAACAGTCCGAAGTGCAGTAAATCTAAAATATAATCAATATCTACTGTACATTGCATTTTGGTTTGGAAAACATTTACAGAAGTATGAAACTACTGCTGTAAAATAACATTTCTTAAAAACTAAAATAAAGACCACAGTTATCATGAAACAGACTGAAGGAAATGGAACAACAAAAAGCCTTTTCAACAAACGTGGGCCTTTGTGCTTTGTGCACCTATTTTTCAAGTCACAGCTCACATTTCTTCAGGTCATGAGACTTATTGTCTTGCCACCATCACTGACTGCACTTATACACATCAGAAGTCTTTGGGATGGGGGAGGAAAAAAAACACAAAACTTACAGTTTGGAGTGCAAAACAGCTTTTGGTAGAATACTGAAGCCCACCATATACATTTATACAAATATGCACATTCTTCCTTCTGTATATCTTCTACTCATAATGTCCTTTTCCCTTGTACATATACTCATCTGGCTCTTAAAAAGAGAACTCCACGAGAAACGTCTCTCTTAACACAGCTTATATCATATTGCAAAACAAATGTGTCAAAGATTAACATCAGCACAGTACAGAGTTTAGATACATTTTCCGTAATTTAAAATCTCCACAAACTCCAGCAGGTTTCCAACTTAATAAAAGTTTCAAATACGGGAGTGCATGACGCCTTTTCCAAGAGTTCTTTCGCTTCATCCTACAGAAAAACCTCAAAGTATGCACAGCCTCACATCTACGTGTCCCTTTGCAACCGAGAAAAAAAAACAACAGATATTTTCTGACAGTAGTTCTGAGATAACTGAATGTTTGATAACAGCTAGCTTTAAGGAGTCTTGCTGGACTTGTGGAATTTCCGTGAAATCATCAACAACTGAACCTTTGTGGTGCTAGTGAGGGTGGAGTGCTTTATTTCAGAAAGCCAAAGACACTTAAAGATTAATCACAATACTTTCCTACTCAATGTGGAGTCCTCCAAAATCCAAATAGTGTACGAAAGCACTCTGAAAAATGATTTGGTCAGCACAGGCAGGTTGACCGACTTTTACACTGATCGTAAAACTCAAGTTTTCATTTGGTAGCTGTTAAAATTTGGAACAAAAATCTGTGATTATCCTACAGTTACTGTATGTCTGTCCTGACCACAGTTCAAAAACAATCACACCAAGTTTTTATCCCTAGACATCTCCTCCGCATGATCATGAGACACATGGGACTATGTACCTTGTATACTTTACAGAAGATCAAATGTATAAAGACTTGCATTGGAGTACAATTTTACAAATTCTAGTATTATGCTGTGTCCTCAGTAATCACTGGCCACAATGAATGGATAAAGAGGCCCTTTGAGCCCTATTAGGTTTATTATGACGATACAGACACAGGTAGGCGAAAGATGCCCACACACTGATCTGCACACGCAGGCACACTCTGTTTGATGTGTGTATATCTGCACACACAAACAAGACTGCTTGTATGCATGTGCATACAAGGACACATACGCACAGACAAACTATTCTTCTGAAGGGCTCATCAAATTTTCTTCTGCAAAGTCAGATATGTTCACCGATGCGGTGTGCAGAGATGACAGATGAGTGTTTACCTCAAAAAAGCCTCCTCTGGCCTCAGTCAGTTCCCACAACCAGTAGGTCCAGCCCAGCCCAGAGGAGTGGTCTTATCAACTTAAGGCAGGTTAGGTGGTAGCTATGTGGCAGGGTTGGTGTGTCCATTCATTCATCCATTCGTTTATTTTCCATACAGTTACACTTTTAAATCATCTATCCTTTCATCAAAGTTCCTCTCAATAGGGCTTGGTCCACTCAGCATTGGGAGGGCTCCTGGGGGTGCAGTTACCAATTGAGGATGAGTTGGATGCAGTGGCATGTCCCTCCCAGAACATAGCATCACTGGGTTTTGGGGGGCTGGGGAAGGACCGCGAACTGTCATCTAAGGAGGCCTGGTTCAGGGGAGGCGGGGGCAGGACAGCAGAGCAGGTGTCGCTGCCAACCAGAGCCTCTCCTGAACAGCTCTGGGAGGGCCAGGGCCCATTGTACCAGCAGTCCTCCCTCAGACTGTCTGGTAGCAGGGAGCCTGACGGCACGCCAGCAGGGGGACATGGGCGGCCGGAGCATGAGGGGAGCGGGGGGGCACTAGGGGGACGAGGCACTGATGCCCGTGGAACTGCGTGGTTGTTGTTCTTTTCCACATCGTCAAGACACTGGATTGGAACTGTTGGGGCAGCTAGAGAAAAAGGGAGGGGGAGACAGTAACAAGAGCAGAGGGAAGAAAGATGAGAGCAAAAGGCAAAAAAATGGTTGGACATGGTCATAAACACACTGGATACTCAGTCAGATAATTCAAAGCAATTTATGACAACTCTCGTGAAAATAACTACTGAGTAGTTATTAGACACTTTATATCTGCATTATTAACAGCTATGTCAACTTAACATTTACTTCTCAGCTTTTAGGTAATTCCTACCATCCGTCATATGTAGCTAGAAAAAATGTGACACATTTCTACTTTAGTGATTTTGTTAAGATTCATTTTATTCCATTTTAGTATATATTATAAAGGTGGGAAGATTATTTGTTCTTTTAACTACATTACAGCTGTCTGTAGAATCCAGATGGCAGCATAAATGAACCCATCTTCTCTTTCCTCTGATGCCTGGAAGAAGTCTCTTTTTATATTTGGCATGTGTGCATCTCTGTCCTTACTTACAGGTGGATTAAACGTAGGTTTCTACAGACATTTAAAAATTCCAAGGTGCTTTCAATTTGTGGTGTTGATCCTTGACTAGGTAATAAGCCTCATAGTATAAAAACTGAGAAGAGAGGTGAAATCTCACACCATGCAGCAGGCTACATATCAAACAATAAAACCACTGGCACCATATAAATATCACAGCATGTGAATAAGTAAATATCCAAAATAATAATTAGGTTTTGTTCACCAGCACAGAGCATATCCGTACACAAATCAGAGGTCCTAATCTCGCACACATCATTGCTTTGCTATCAAATAATCGCCTTGAGCGAATAATAAAGTTTAAATGAGTATCTCCTCTTGCTTTTTCCCCCTACCTCTCTCCATCCATCCCTCCCTGCTACTCTTCATGAGAGGGTCTCCTGAGTCTAGGATTTGAATAAAAGTGATTCCAAAGGAGGAACATTAGAAGAATACAGATGCACAATATGAGTGAATAAATACATAGCTCACTCCCCCCCCCCCCCCCCCCCCCCCCCCCTCCTCTCTCCCTTTCTTCACCGCTCCTGCTTTTCTTATTTCTCTCCATCAGTCTCATCTAAGTTAAAGATTACCCCCTTATTCAGTGGAATAAATAGGCCAAGATTTATTTTCTTGCCATATTTCATTCTAATTTTCACCTCCTAGTCTTCACTTCTCACACTCAGAGGGAATTGACAACAGAGGTAATCTCTCCTGGGCTAGTACACATCATCACAGAGGGAAGGAGGGACAGCATTTCACGATGTCCTCTATCAAAGTGTTTGAGTACTTCGATAATAACCACAGTCTTATCACACCCTTATACAAATTGCAACAAGACAGGGCAAGAGAAGTCTTCTTGGTAAGTAGAACTTTTTCAGAAAAGTCTTTCCTTAACTGAAGAGAGGCGGTGGTAACCCTGTTCTTTGGACTGATAGTTCCCGGAAATGAACATAGACTGTAAATCTGACACTATGTGGCACTTAGACTATTGACACATGCTCTCAAACTGTAGTCTTTAAATTCATATTTTAGTGTTTTCCTCTCTATTTAACATTTTCTAGTGTACACGTGTCTCCTGTGTTGTCACTAAAGTCTTTCAGACTGAAGCCTCTTTCAAAGTGTTAGGTGTACAACAGGCCAGATCCAAAAACTTAGGTACAATTACATTTATGAATGGTAAGTATAAGCAAAATTTACAAATGTTAATATATTTTACATCAGAAAATGATAAAGATATTATATAAATATATATATTTTATACAAATCTGGGAGACAGAGGGGATCTAAAGAAAATATTTCAAGGTTGCAATCACTGCATCTCAGTGGCAACCTGTGAGTGTCTGCTATGAGGGAATTTAGGAGTGCTTCCCCTGTTGTATATACTGGCACTGAAGAGGTGTGAAAGGCAGACAGGGAGCAGTGCTGGTGGGTTATCACATAAACTGACACAAACAAACAGAGAAGGAATGATCTGTGGTAAGAAATACACCAACAATATCACAAGGCAGAGTGCATCCACGTGCTTGTTTGTTGTCTGTGTGTGGGGCCTACCTTGTCTTGTCTCACTAATGAGCGGCCTGAGTTTCCTAATCAGGCCCGTTTGGTGCTTCAGCTCTGAATGGAGACGAGTGACTTCGCAGCACAAGGCCTCGTAAGTCTGCTGCATGCTGCTCTGCCTGCAGAGAGACAGAACTTTTCATTTAAACATTATGTTTAAGGCACTGGAAGTCGTGGCTCATAGTCTCACTGTAGTGCCGTTCAAAAGTCTCAGATACTATTGGACCTCCCAAGAAAGAAATCATCTTGTGCAAACAACTTTTTTGAAACTTTGTAAAAGAAAGTGACATAGGACGTTTGTAGGGTACACTATTGCTGAAACCGAGTTGTTTAACACCTAACAGAAAGACTGGAGAATTGTTCTCTTACTGGAGAATTACAGTTAACAGAGTGATTTCTTCATGATAACTAATTCTGCTGTTTCGTTTGTTTCTTTGCTGACACATTTAAGCAGCTGTGCGGATTTAAAGCCATTTTATTCCACAGCTGTGGAGCATAATCCCCTTAAGTTCACATAATGACAGCACCTTTTGACTACTTTTCAGAGATTTGCAAAACAGTAATGATAATGCCATTCTTGTAATGAAAAAGATAAACTTATTGATGAATTAAATGTTAACCCATCCAGCAGCAACAGCTGTGTTAAAAAGCAACAACAAGAAAAAACTGCTGGTATTTGAGTCAGCACTTATAAAAATGTCCCGTCCACATCTTACGTAAAGATACAAAATCTCATCAACACTTTGCCCTAACTTCAAACACCTGCCTAAAACTCGAGGGGAGAAAAATTGTGAGAAAAACTAAAGCTTTTTGTGCTGCTAAAAACTATCACCATCTGAAAACTGCTGACAAGTGAAACAATTATACTGCACCACAAACAGAATTTTCTTCATGAAATGAGAAATGAGACGCCAATTTATGGGCGATTATCCTCACTGACAAATAGGTGGAAGGTGATTCTGCATGCTATAGACCTTGTGTACATCAAAACACTGCAAATTTAAACTATTTCTAAAGAACACAAGCGTTAACTGTTTAGTTGGTGCTGATAAACGTTTAGATGAGGTTATCTGCATATGATTCCAAATGTATAAAGCAGCACCATCCTCTAGTGGCAAAAGGAGACAATTACAACACCAGCAGGCACTGTGCAATAACACTGTATATGCCGATTTGATCATTTGCCCCAGTGATGCTCCTCATATCTTTTCTTGTAACTTTTTGCACATGTTTAAAGGCTCAATCTGGTGTTTTAAAGCAACTGAATTCATTTTACATCAGGTATGATGTAAACTGCAGAGACTTAAAATCTGCTCCAGGTGTCATATTTATTGCATTTTGCATTAGAAAACAAATCAGGAATGTTTTACTGACTTACTTACTTTACATTAAAGTGCAAGCAGAAAACCCTGCATTCACAAGCTGTCTTGTGAAAAACATGAACACAGAAAACAAACAACAACAATCACATTGAACATCTTGAAATGGATATTGTGAATTCTGTAAAAAGCTTGAAATGAGGAAATTAACTTTGAGGCTTCTGGAGTCTACATTAGGATAAATGAGTTCAGTCTTACACTGATGATCACTTCTGAACACTATCCATCCATCCATCAGGGCTGCAGGGGGGCTGGAGCCTATCCCAGCTGACTACAGGCAAGAGGCGGGGTTCAACCTGGACTGGTCACCAGTCAATCACAGGGCTGACACACAAAGACAGACAACCACACACGCACACACTCACACTTAGGGGTAACGTAGAGTAGCCAATTAACCTAATGTGCATGTTGTTGGGATTGTGGGAGGAAGTCGGAGACCCGGAGAAAACCCACGCAGGCACAGGGAGAACATGCAAACTCCTCACAGAAGGGCCCAGACCAGGATCTGAACATGAAACCCTCTTGCTGTGAGACGACAGCACTAGCCACTGAACCACTGTGCCGCCCAGAGTGTAAGTGAAATAACTAAAATGGGGGCTAGGATTTGAATTGGGAGTCGCTCTTCATTAAACACTATACCTTGCATTAAATTTTGCGTCACAGGTCTGGTCCAAGCCTGGTCCATTCAGACCTTGAGGTTCCTCCTGAAACAGAGTACAGTTAGGCACAATAGAGAGTAGGGATTGTGTCTGACACTGATTTTAAGTATTCTCATGTCTTTTTTATTTTATTTTAACATCACTCAGAGCTCCTGACACTTCAGTGCCTTTCAACCCATATTCCCTTCTCTCCCCGTTTCTCTCTTCCATCCTTCAGCATTTTTTCTACTGTTTAAGTTGGAGCATATCCATCTCTGCTCTTACCCCAGTCCAATGTCTCTCCACCAGTCTCTGTTTCTCAGTGTCCCCTTCTCTGACTGGGCCCTAATACCTCTTCTCCATGACTTACCTCTCCTTTAGTGACACCATATTTCTCCAAAAAGTCTGCTGTTTTTCAGTACTGCTCTCTCCAGTCCCTCTTATCTTACCCCTTTTTCCCTCCATCCTCCCATTTTCCATTATTCTCTCACGTCTTTTCAACTCTACCTTACCGCCTTTACTTACCCGACTTCTCTCCAGCAGTCTACTGTTTTCCAGTGTCACCCTCTTCAGCTCCTCCTGCAGTTTTTGGATCTTCCGCTCAGTGCTGACCATGTTCACTTGCCAGTAGTCCTGAGGGCTGTTCAGGCTCTTCATCACTGCACCCAACAGATAAAAAAACACTGTTGCATTACTACTTTTAACATAACATGTTGATTATCACTTTGATGAAGTTTACTGTATATTAATTGCAATTACAGTCAATCAGTTGTTTTATTTGATATGATAACTCAGTTACATAAAGTGAAATACAATTTAATATGTAAAGCTAATATATGGATTTGTATAATTAAAGTAAATAGCCAACATTAACACCTGCATTCAGATATTCCATGTAATATTCCAAGAGTTAATACATGGAAGTATTATTAACAATATGCACTAAAAGTACCAAACAGAACAGTGATTCTTATGCAACGGCCCCTTTCAGAGCATTATAATATTAAATACATAATATTACTGTTTTGTTTCCACTGATGCATTAATGTGTGAAGATTATTGTAGCTGGTAAAGTCAGAGCAAATTTTAATTTGAACATTTCTGGGTAATTAAAATTCATAAATCATCAAATCTATCATTGTGCAAGTTGATCACAGGTTTTGTATGTAAAATCTATTTATTACAAAATAACAAACAAAAATAAAATAAATCCAACATCTCCCATGCTGTCAGAGTTGCTTCTGGTACTTCTGGTCAGTCGATCATCTTTGTATGCATGGGTAAGTGTCTGAGAGGGTAGATGCAGGCTACAGGTAAGCTAGCTTTGTTGTCTTTGTGTTGTTTTCTTTTTGATTTTTTCTCCTTTGGATGTACGTCAGATGCACGAAAGAACGTGGGAGTTGAAAGAAAGAAATACTGCAAGAATGGGTGACCCTGCTTTTGATTTCAGTGATCAAAATAGAAAGTTCATTTTGATCACTGTTCCATCTTTTAATTAATTTGTAATTGAAACTGTGACACCCCCAGTATTAAGCAGAATAAAATTTAAATACTCAACACTCAAGACTGTACATGAAGATGATATTTGAGTAAACCTATTAGGTACTTTTTACCCCTCATTTTGTCATCTTAGTATTGGCATTGCCTCAGTGGTATCACATCGGCGGGTGATGAGACCCACTACAGAGATGAGGTCCAGAACTTGACACAGTGGTGTTCCAGGAACAACCTCATCCTGAACATCAGCAAGACCAAGGAGGTCATAGTGGACTACAGGAGGTCCCCAGAGCTGTTAAAGCAATAACCCCCATACAGTGACACACTCACGTCCCACCCCCCTACAGGACTTCACACATACACCCTCCCCCGTCTATCTGCATACACACACACAGCATACCATGGACTGGCACTAACTGCACTTTATCTACCTCATTTTGTATTTTGTATTTTATATTTTTATAATTTTTCTTAAGTGTGCAATTTTAATTTTCTGCTGACTATTTATAAGTGTGTTTTTAAGCCGAGAATCTGCACAAAATTTCGTTATGCTTGCATAATGACAATAAAGACTCTTGAATCAAATCATACACTGTAAACCACACACTCTGAAAGTAATTTCCAAAACACACACACACACACTAAGCACGTTTTTGCCATTGTTTACACAGCCTTTAAAACAATGCTGTTATAGAGTAAAAGGCAACCCTGTTCGTTCTACCCGTACCTTGGCTGGTCTCCATCTCCGTCCTCAGCTGAAGGAGCTCCAACTCTTTGGCCTGTAGCTGCTCCGTCAGCAACCTCTCACTCTCACTCTTTTCCTTTTTCTAAGAGAAAAAAACAGGAGATTATGGCATAGAAAACAAACTCTCACTCTCTCTCTCTCTCTCAGGTCCATACAAGACAGATGCACCTTTGCTGTGTTTTCTGTCATAATATCATAGTGGATTTAAGCAAAATAAATACAGTGTTTCCACTTAAAAACTGACTGAAAAAGATCTTTGTGCTAATTTCAGGAAGATTCAAATTAATCAGTAAACGCACCAGTTTGTTAAGCTCCATCTGCAGGTCCTCCTTCTCTATATAGATACCTCGGTAAGCACTGAAGGCCTTGTTCACGTACTGGGGACCCTCTGATGGAGGAGCCTCTGGCCTGAAGAGCTGCAGCGGTGATAGATAAAATAAACAGGAAGAGAAGAGATCAATTTCATTTCATTTAAATATCTGTGGTAGGAAATTACTTTCCTCCCACCACATCCTATCTTGACACAAAAAGTGCTGCAGTATACCAAAAACAGATTTCCATAGAAGCAACTATGGTTGAGTGACTGGACCAATTATACCAGCATTAGGCATTAGGTCCATCGCCAGTTGTTATGTTTGGGTTATTTTTGTCATTTTATTTTGCTATTTTATAGTCTGCCTCCAAAAATGAGTGACAGAGTTTGTTCAGCAAGCTGACCCAATAGCACAAAGAGGACAGCAACAGCAGAGAGAGAAAAGCAGTGTGCAGACCCAGAATATTTTGACATCTAACTTGGTGAATTAAGGGGTAAATTTTCACTGAACCAGGTTTGGTGGCAGATGGAACAGTAGCATGGCTAACCAAGGCAGTTTTGGTGAGTTTTATTTTGATTTTGTCAAGTTTGAATGAAATGTGTTTTTTAACAAAGCAATTCTTAGAAAAAAAAAACTTGAGTTCAGAAGGTGAACGATTGCATATTTCTGTTTTCTGGGGAAAACTGGAGAAAGGACATTTTCTTTGGTGACTAAAAAAGAAGAGGGCTTGTGGAACATAGTGAACTCACTGCTCGCCCACATATCACAGCTGAAACTAGAGGTAACTCTGCCCACATGTTGTGTGGCACTTTCACTTAAGTCTACCATCTGTATTAAGACATTTCCTGTTTAAATAGCTCTCTCTGTATTGTGCTCAATCTTTTGTTTTTGTCACTCCTGATTTCAGGAGCCCCCTCCAGCAAGTGCTCCAACACACTGTTTGGCAATGCCATACTTTTCCAGACCTCCTCTTTGTTTTAAGACAGTGCAGAATTATTTCTTATTGTTTTATAGCTTTGACTATGGGCCAACAATATTAATGATGCTGGGATGCAGGCTCACCCAGAGGCACATATTGTGCGGTGAGCTGTGAATTTGCTGACTTTTTTTTAAACTTTTCTTGAGCCTTTTGTGTTCGTCTATAATTCTGATGTCCTGGAAAGTTTAAAAAAAAAAAATCTATTTTAAGGCATCTCTGTCTATAGTGCACCCTCTCTAAATTTTGCTCTCTGGCTGTTTACCCGTCTGCATAAGCAGTATGTTCTTTTACTTTATTCTCCTGATGCTATTATCTCTTTCTTCCATCTTCTCCTTGCTTCTCTCCCACCATCAATCTTTGTTTACATTTATACCTTATCCTCCAGCTGTTTAACCCTCTTCCTCAGCAAGGTATTCTCTCGCTCTGTGTCTCTAAGCCTCTTCTTGATGTCCTCGTAGGCCGTGACCAGGGCGAAGTGGGAAGCAACAGATTCATCCCCGGCACACACTGATACAGGACTCTCACCAACCGCAGTGTAGGCCGTCTCATGTTTGAGGATGCAAATGTCATCATCCACTGTCAAGGGCTCCATGCCTGCACAGGCCTTCTCTATAGCAGATAGAAAACCTGGGGATTACACGAGGAGTTTCATTTTTAAAGTGAAAAATCTCTTAAGTTAGCACCTTCTATCAAAAAGCATTTCATGACCTTCTGTTCAAAATGTTATTATCGTGACATGTTAGGGGATAGTTGGCTATTTCTCTGCTTTATACTACATTCCTCACAGATCATTCTGAAATCAGTGTCCCAGAGATGTGACTGTTTTTAATTTGATTCTGTAGATGGCACTCTTTTCACAGAGCATGCTTCTATGAGATGGTCTTCTATTTCCTATATAGAAAACCACTGCTGCAGGAAATGTACAATGTATCATTTCCTGTGTGCAAGGGACATTTTCACAAGGAAAAAGCTACCAACTGTGATGCATTTATGTTTTTAGCAATTGCACTTCATATACATTGTTTGGTACAGATCTGAAGGAAACTTACATTTAAGGAAAAGGGGTTTAAGAGGTTCAGAAACTGTACACCTTTTAACCTTCTCACCTAATGTTAAATAACCTAATGTAGTTGTGTTATTGGTTGATGGAATGTTTATTTGACAGGTGTGTTTTGCTTCAGCATTACTTCATGCAAGAGTTTAACAACAGGTCTACAGCTGAGTCTAATGTGACAAAACTGACTCAGCAAACATAATGAGGGCACATACGAATGAGTTCAGTGCACCATCAAGCCAACTTTACAGAAACAGACATATTTCTTGAAAAAAGTTGATTCCATCTCCAACAAACTTAAGTCCTGTGCCATACTTGATTTTAATATTCCACAGTTTTTTTTAAATATGTGAGTTAGGGTGTGTGAACATCTAAAAAGCATTTGCAATGTGTTTATAAGTGATGCTAGCTCTATAACAGTCTATGTGAACTTTATCGAGCTTAAATTGGAAGCTTTGCTATTTGCAGTATCTGGGACAATTGGGTGCACTATTACTTAGGCACATAGACTTGAGCCACATGACTGCCTACATGAAAGGCTGTATGTATAGAAAACCACATAATTTGTGGAAAGAACACAAAGATAAATTTTGATTATGCACGGGATAATAGGAGAAAATACTCTCGCACTGATTTGAGTACAAGCTTGATGTTATGGAGTGTGCTAGCAAGAATTAAAGCAGTCCATCCAATCTAGCTGAGACAGACAGAGCCTAAAACTATCCTCAACCCCACACCCCTCTCGATCCTGTGGCTCGGTAGGAGAGACCGTACAGACACTGCTAGCTAATGATGTCAGCATGCAATGATGCAGCAAACACTGAGGAGCCAAGTTTTTACGACTGAAGGCCGAAGCTTTTACAAAAATAAGTTTCAGAACAATAACCGGACAGGCTATTGCATTAATGCCGTGGATACAAACAGAGTGAAACACAAACGCAAAACCGATGACTTTGAAGGATGACTTCTGAAACTGGTAAAATCGAAAGCGAACCCAGCAAGTAACACTAACTTAAAACGAAAGTCAACCTGAATCCAAAACAATACACGAGGAGCAACGTCATTTCGTTAAACTAGCCTCGATAATACACGAGAGCTAACAGCTAGTGGGGTATTGACAGCAATGAAGATACGCCGTTTCGTTTAAAGAGACACCGAAAAGCAGTCGGAATCGGGATGTAAACAATCAATGAATCTCGTCTGTATAAGATGCTAACGTTATGGTGCTAGCTTCCACGATCTCTGTAGACAACCGACACACGTCAACAGAAAGCTCTAAAATAGGTTTCATAATGAATAACACAATTAGTAAACAATAACCTAGAATATCGTGGAATGTGTAACAATAGCTACGGTGATTAAAATGATCCATTTGTTATGATGATAACAGTTAGCTAGCGCTTAGCTAACGTCTTCTGGCTATTAGTGGCTAGGTGAAGGAAAAGCAGTCGATTATTTTTCCCTCTAGACTTTCACTAACCGTGTTAGATGCTGTCCTCAATAGGGTGTCAGTTGGCCAAATTGGATTATCATTGATTCTTGCAAAAAGAAGACCTGTTTCTCGAGGAAAAACAAAGAGAGGAGGCTGGACACTCGCACAGTGTCAGAACTGACAGGTGAGGAAACAAAAACTTCCGGGAGTCACTTGACTGTTAAGTCCTTTCAAAATAAAGGCACGATGTAACTACAGATGATTACACTACCAGTTTGTGCGCGTTGAAGAAAATAAGTCTTCATTAAAATAAAAAGAAAATATTTAGATTTTAACGCAATTGAGTTGGATAAATGTAAAAGAGGGAGTTTAGAGGGTTCTATTACCCTCTGTAGAGTTCGAGGTTACTAGCCTATTTTTTTAAGCAGTGTGGTGGTATACTCTTAATCTATGTCCCATTTTAAAACTATCTGGATAGAACATAAATAAACAAACTGGACTCAATGGCTTACTTTTAAACAAACTAAAAAACAATGTATAAATGTGTACAATGTATAAGTATAGATCCTCGACCATCACTTCGGCCAACTAGATGTAAGAGGTGGTGTCTCAGAAACACTGCCCTCCGTGTTTTCTCATGATGTTGATTTGTTCGCGGATTAACAATTCTGGAAATAGACAGATGATTGGTGAGTCTCACTGCCGCCGGTCCAAGATGGCTTCAAACCAAAACGTCAGCATTTAATAACTTTGCAACCGGCTTTTAATTAAGTTATGGTCCCAAAGAGTAGTAGCAGAGTAGAGAAGGGTCTGCCTGGACTGCCCGAAGACGATTTCAGACAAAGACAACCCACCTTAATCCTCCCTACTGCCGATTTGGCTCCCTGTCTTACCCCTCAGTTGTAAATGAAGAGGCAGCACCTGTGTCACTCGGTGTCGTTGGGCAGAGGATATAACCGGCGCCATACATTTGTCCCATGATGTCGTCTCTCTCATGCCTTCGTCAACCAGGAAAAAAAGGTGTAGCTTTCAGCACATTAATGTCGCGATTTGGATGTTGGTATACACCTTGCCGACTGAAAAATAAGTTGATAGGTCGTATGCCCTGCACTACACCACTTGCATTGTGTCTGATAAAGTTCAATGGCCGTGATGGTGGTGCCTTAGTAGACAACAATATCAAAGGGTCATCAAATAATTAGGGCTCATGCTTGGTGAGGTGCCCAGAACCAAAGTGTTGGATGGGAGGACCATCTCCTTTTCATATTGTACGTTTATTTGAGAGCCGGTGGAGCAAATTGGCAAACAACTACCGGTAAGCGCTGATAGAAGCAGACGACACTTTGTACCTAGCATAACTTATCCAGTATTTGCTCACCTGTTAAATTAAGGTAAGATTACCTTTCACAGACATATAACTGTCAGTTTCTTTCATTGATGAAAATAGTCTTGTATTATTGACAAATTACGTTTTTTTTTTGTTTGTTTTTTTAATTTAGCCGATAGATATATTAGTGTAGCTCGCTAGCTAACTATCACCGACAGTCACCAAATAAAAAGGGTTAGGGTTAATATCTAGATTAAATGAAATGTTACTTGTTAATTTTCTTTGTCGCAGTGGTCGTAATATTGAATTTAATATCAAGCTGTTAGTGGTTTCCTAGTTAAGTCAAATTCCCTAATACCAATGGACATGAAGTGTCCAGTTCCTCTTTCAGTACCATATGTATCTGATAATGAGAGTTGAGCTTTGCTGTTCGTTAGTATGACATTTACCAGCAGACAGAAATTGTACCTGACAGAACATTAAAGCGTGTGTACAGTATGATTATACAAAAACATCCACATGTTCAGTATATGTTCATGCAAATATTTTCTAGCCAACATCTCTAATTAATATAAGGGGTTATATTGTATCGTGAACAATTCACCAAGTCTACGAGAAAGCCAAAACAGATGCTGGTTGTGCACTTGTTTTCATGATTTCTAAGGTTTGTATTAATCCACTGTTATATTCAGTGTTGTTATTTTCAGGTGATTATACACTAAAGAAAATATAATTATGAATATTGTATTCCATTTCTGCCTATAGATCCCTCTAAATCCTACATAATGAAATTTTAAGTTTATGTTTTTGGGGTATATTTATACTGTGTGTTTTCTAAATGTGCTGTTTTAATCACCTTCAAGGCCATATTAGACAAAAGTGTGAAACACAAACCCTGTGCTTTGCCTGTGGAAAAAGCTGTAGACCGAAGATCGACATGTCGACATGTCAAGAGGATCCTGAAGCCTGCATCTTGAAGACTCCTGAGTGTAAGCCAAACACTCGTATAACAGCACAATCAGTAATGCTTTTTTACTCACTTCCCTGTCACTGCATTAGTGCATTAGTTTAGTTAATTATAGTTTTCTCCGTATTCTTTTGGTGAGGAAAAAAAACATTTTCAGAGTATAACGCTTTATTGATATCCAAATATAATTTATTGTTAGATATTTTTTGTATTTAGCTTATTTTTCACAGTTCAAAGCTAATCCATTTTTTTCTGTGAAACACCAGTCTTGATTTCAGGTTAATGTCGTTAGAGTCAATAACAGAAAGTAACTTTTCCACCGTCATTTCAATAACAGATATTGATAACTTATGCGATTTTCAGGTTATTGTATTGTTGTCTTTGGGGGGACATAAAGGCATACATAAAGACCAGACCAAGAGTTTGTCAGTCATGTGCTCGTCCCATCTTGTAAAGATGCTTTTCTCTGCCTAAGAGATACCCTTCAGTGCAAACTGTCCAGTATGAAGCAACAAGTGTTACACGTTCCATCTCATTACAGCTTTAACTATTTTGTGGTTATATATTTGTGCTCGTATTAGCAGTAGCTTAAAAAAATGCCTGCAGCAGTGGTGCAGCACTTCAAATGAGAAATTATTTGGAACATACCAAATATATGGTATATGTATGGTAGAGATGTGGACTAATAATGGATTTTATGTGTAAATGTGTTTGCAGTGTTGTCAAAGGCACTGCTGCTGCTGAGAGACATAGAGGAGATACTGGACTGGTGTACATCAACCGGCCCCTCTCACCAGCGACGATGCAGAACGGTGCGCATAGAGGCAGCATGCGGGCAAATACTCTGACCATCCTATGACCATGACTGCAGCATTTCCATAACCTGCTTATTTAAGTTTTTTTATACAATTTATTTTTTTTTGTTAGTCAAATCTTAATCATGCTGTCTTTAAGGTGCTTAGTTGGTCAGCTGTAAGTTTTGTTTTCTTTCTTCTGCTTGTCTTCTTCCCCTGTCTGACACTGAGTATTCATTTATACTGTCTGGAAGAAGGTAGAGCTCTTACATTCACTCAGTACAGAAATCTGAGGTAGTCTGGTCAGGGGTGTTGCCAACATTTGTGGACATTTGAGACCCAGGAGAAACAAATTCTATTTTGATGCTTTCTTATGTACTTATTGACATTCAAAGTACACATCTTAATTTTTTGTACCGCAAAAACTGTGAAAAAATTTCTGGGTTAATTATGAATTGTAACATTAAAAATATTAGTAGCTTCTAGTAATAAGTGTTATTAACCCCTTTAGCAGAAACTTTACAACTTTACAAACTTTACTGTACTATTGATGAGTAGTGCTGGGAAAACAGCTAAATGTATTAATGTTAATGTTAGTTTATAGGCATAATTGAAGGGTTTTCTTTCACTCACACATACACACTGCGCATCATCTGCTGCTGTCTTTGCCTTTAAAAACTCTTTGCTAAGTTTTTACTCATCGTAAATGCAACATGAGGTGTACAACATGCTGTTTTATATGCATTTTATATGCTCAGGCGCACTGTGCACAGTGTGGTCTAATGCATGTTGTTGTTGTGACAGATTCAGCTGGAGTGTCAGGCCAGCATGGAGGAGGACGGTGAGACCTTGGTCATAGAGGGCTTCAGGTTTGAGAGTGCAGCCAGCAGGGAGGACCTGAGGAGGCTGAGCTCACAGGCTGGGCCAGGAGGACACCAGAACCATACTTGACTGATGGCTTCTTTAGCGGTCTCTATCACACAAGGTCAGCTGGGTCAAATGACTGGCAGAGGTACCAATGCCAGACAGAAAGCCAACAGAATGATGAGAGAAAGGCTAATGTTTGATATGAGTTGCTTCTTGTAATAGAGATACAAAGCAAGCATGACATGTTTAATGGAACAGACAGATCACTTTTAGATACAAGTTTCTAAAAGTAAATAGGACATAAAGAGTTACTTGTTCATTTTTGCTTGTTTTAAGATATTAGAAGATTAAGAAGATAGTTTAACAGTTTGAATTAACATATTTGCCACAATATTTGTTTCCGAATGTGGTCATACAGTTGACTTTGAGGAGTGTTTTTATGCCAGTCATCCAGAAGAGCATTGCGGAAGGGAATGGCTTGAAGTTTGAGGGCCATTGTTTAGGCCAGTGGTAATGTCTTTGAATAATTTATTTCACTTGTGTTAGTCAGCATAGTACATTTTGCATTTGCAGTGGTGTGATCTGAATTGAATAGTAGCTCGCTGACATTCCAAAGAGTTACGCGTGTCTTGTTTCATATTTAGTGTCGTTGCCCCATTCAGTGTCCTTCTGTACACAACAACATACTGTGTAGGTTGGATGGGGACATGGCTCTCTTTCTGATTACACAGAGCTGTTAGACTTTTCATTGTCCTTCCTTTTTGTTCCCTGTTGTACATTATTTTGCTCCATTAAAGAACCTCTGTTGCTTTGATTATAGTACAGTGTCACCACCCACTATACTTTTTCATGCAATCGACCAAAAGAAAAAGTATAATGAATGAATATGACAGTGCTATACTTAGGTATCTGAAGGTCAATAAGATATCGTAGCATCTTATAATTGAATAACCTGAAGTCAAGACTTTTAAAGTTCATAAATACAGTTCAGTGCATTGAAGGAAAATTGTGGCAGTACAGTCTCTCGGTCTTAAATATTTTGCTTTTCTTCAGTCCACCTGGTAGGTCAGATGCATTATTTACAACATCTTCATTGCTCTGCTGATTTTGATGGTGAAACTGATATTAAAAACATTGGATATAAAATGAATTTAACTTGTGTTACATCATAGCAATGATTCACCCTTATTTGTTGATAAATGTCACATTCTAATTATTGTGATATTGTTCTTTCAGCTATACTGGGAAATAAAAGAAAACTTCTCAAATTTGTTTTCTAATGTATTGCTCACAGCATTTTGTCTGTTCTTGCTGTAATTTTATCAGAATCATCCAAATTTCAACTCTAGTCTACAGTAGAAATTAAATTATAGCAGATGGTCATATTATGAACTCTGATCTGACTCTGTCAGGGGAAGCCAAAATGCAGTATCAGTGAAAACAATATACTCATCAGCCCTTTATTGCCTTGTAAATCCCTCTTCTGTATATTTATAAGGGGAAATTTTGGTACTGTTGTTGCCTCTTTAACAGTATAATCCCTTTGAACTCATCAAGTCAGCCTTATCACACATAAGTAGCATTTGTTTTAGCACCATTAGTTTGTTGACACAGAATTAAATGTGAAAATCTCCACTTTTGTAAACGGATTTAAAATGAATCACCTAGATGGTGAAACCAGTACACACCTAGTCTTGCCTCATCATGTAACTCTGTGTGGAAAGTGGGGAAATGGGCTGTTTGGTTCTGAAATGAACAAACGAGATGTGCCAGTAGATTAACAAGTGTCAGGGAATCAATGTAACCAATTAACAAACTTCTGATTAGAATGTCTGCTGAACGATCAGACCCAGAAGTTTACCGAGCATTAACATACTAAACAGACTGACATAATATATGCAAATAAGGTCATTATTATGCATGTGCTAGTTCAGTGCCCAAATTAAGTGCTTGTTTGGAGCACTGGGGATGTGTTTGCAAGCATGAGTTCTATGACAACATATTACAGAAATAATGGTCACTTGAAAAATCTAATTCGTTTTACATTTGGTTGTAAGCTATAGTAGTCATTAGAATGCGAGGACAGCTTGAATCAATTTTAGCAACCAATTCAAAGCTATAACAAGAAATCCCCTTGTATTTATAGGAATAGGGGAAATGGTTTAATAATAAATTGTTTGGACATGTAATATGCAGATGCACACTCACACTGCGCACACGAACACATGCATCCTGTAATCAGGCCAAGTAGTATAAAAAGTGGTAGAAAAGCATTCAGCAGATGCTGAATTAGTAATGACAGAAGTTGCAGATTGGCTGTGTTGATTGTCATGTTTTTGTCCTAAAGTGCTGCATGAATTATTTATGTTGCAGGCCGTGTAATTAGATGTTGATGGGAAAAGACTGGACCAGGAAAAGTCGAGCTCTCGCTGTTCTTTGGAAATGATTAATCAGTCACTTGGTCCTTAATCATTTTTGACAATTTTAGGACTTTAAACCTCCTCAAACTGAGACGGCTGCCGCAGCCACCTCTTCACAACAGCTTATAACAGATTGACATTGCTGTACTGGGTGGGCTCTTTTGGTTTATGATTACAGTTGTGCTTTGTGATCATCTCATGTCTGTATTTGATATAAACATCTGCTGCCCATATATCTGCACTGGTTAAACTGAGAGACTTGAACTGACGGCAGATGCCTGTTATGTTCATTTTTCTGCCAGAAGAGGGTGCTATTTCTTTGTTATTTTACTTGGCCATTGCACCGGTGCATTAGGCACTCCACTGATTATATGGGGTGACAATAAGACATTCAATGGTATATGAGACTGATTCAAAAGATGGTATCAGTCTTATAGAGTTGTTTTTTATTGTCTTGCAAACCCCATTATTAAATGGGTTGAGCATACAAACATACAGAATATACTCACCTTTGTCTCTTGGCAAAGTAGAACATTTTCACCTATTTTTAATCACCATTATGACATAAATCAATGTTGGGGTCACGACATACCTTCTATGATCCCTTTCTCTGCAATATAACACCCCATCAGCTGCAACTGCACTACTGCAGTTAAAGTTAAGTTCGGTGAGCAGTACAGTCATATATCACACCACTGTCTCTGAGTTGTTTCACAGTGCTGAACTAAACTGCACCAACGCAAAGTACACCTACAGCAGATTTAACTCCAGTATCTCTCTCTCTTTCCCTTTCAAAACTCAGGGGAGGTTTAACAGCCGTGTATTGCCAGGATGCTGTGAAGGCTTATTGGCCATCAATATCTTGTCAAGCTGCACTGGGATGAATGGTGTCATAAAGTTTTGTTGGAGATGGGAGTAGAAAGAGTGGAATTTGATGAACACAGAAAATGGCTAGTCCAAACATTGTATATCACACCTTGTATGAGATACTTAGCCTCAGAGCACTTGCATGTAGAGTTCACCAGATCTCTTTTGGTCTGATCTTGGCAACCCACAGGGTGTTTTCATGTTGTGCTTCAAAATTGTTCTCAAGTCCAGTGCTCTTGCCTGCTTACTGATTCAATACAGACCCTGAAACTGTGCCATGTAATCAAGAACTGGCATTCTTCAGACAGCACAGAGGTCAGCCATATCCACAGCCCTGTGTATGTGTTGATACGGCAGAGGGCATCCCTGTAGACTGAAAGAGCATAGCCGCAGCAGGGCATCCAGGGCCCTTCTTTTGTTTTTGCTGAGCCAATTAGAGAGAGAGATAGCATCTGCTATGAAAGCAGAACAATGGCTTGTTCACTGCGTGTTTAAGTATATGTGTCTGAATATGCATAAAGTTTGTGTGTGCATGTCTGTAGGCTAGTTAGTGATTATGCGTGTGTGCGTTTCTGGAGCTACAGTCCATGAGCATGTGGAGTGTGTGTGCTGAATAGTAATCAGAGAGAGAGAGAGGAGAGGGTATTGTATGCAGCAGAGGAATGGAAACACGAAAATGTCTGCTGACAAAGTATGACGGACAGCATATGGCTTCATCTGCTGTGATTCAGTTAAGCCCCACACATACAAACACACACACACACACACACACACACACACTCAGCAAATCACCGGAGAAGCAAATATAAATTAGGAAGACTTCCTGCATTTATGCACTGAGGCACATACAATGCTTGTAATTAAAAAGTCACCGCTGTTGAGTGACAGTCTGGCTCATCCACAGTTAGTTTGTGTCCTCGCTCCAACTTCTGTGAAACTTTTTGACAGGAAGTGTGGTGATAATTTCACAGTAGGCCATAACACTCCATCTCTCCAAAGGACCTGGAGATCATTAACCCCTACCTGCTGCTGTCTCGAGCTGTACTGTGTGATGACTCTTATTTTCTAGCTAAGGAGTAAAAAGAGTAAGGTATGAGGATGTGTGTGTGTGTGTGTGTGCGTGTTTAGCAGAGGCATCTAGCACCCCTGGCTTGGCCAGCCGGCTCCACCATATGGCCACATTTATCATGTATCTCGCTATTCATTAAGACTGCCCTTGCTGGCTGCAGAAACACTGCTGGGGGCCTCAACCTTACCTCAGAAATGCTGTGGACAACTGACTACCGTCCACTGTAATTTTGGGTGTGAATTTTGCAAAGTTATATGTAACTGAACACTTTGAGAAAAAGTTATTTGGCTTTACAGGAGGCACCATTTTGCATCAGAAGAAAATGTTGATTAAAATACAGTTTGAATTGAAGTATACATAATACTGCTACTACTACTACTACTACTACTACTAATAATAATATTAATAATAATAATGAAAACGGTATATTAAACTCAAATGTGTCATTTGTGTCTATGAAAGGATGCCAAAATATAGAGACAGAAGAAATCAGTGACTGGCTATGTTCTTACATATTTACACATACTAGACTTGCTATGACATACATCTGTAATGATGACCTTCCTAATTTTCAAGTTCACTTTCTGAGGGACACATCAAGAGCTTTTCTAGTAAATCATTACATTTATGTTACTCTCCCTTGCTTTGCTAGTTTTCTTCTTTATTGTCTTGTCACTATATTTATGTAGATAAGCTTAGAATATCCGTGGGCCCTTGGATGTGTGGAGTTTTGTGTCTTCTTTATGAATATGTAGACAAAACAGGTGGGTAGCACAAATCTAGCTCTGATCTAATGTTTACTTGTTGAGCATCCCTCTGCAGGCATCCTCCTCACTGGTAACGAGTCAAAAATCATGTTAAAGTGACAGAACAGACAGAACGATTGCTTTTCTTGTTTAGTTTGATGAGTTTGGGATAAAGCGTTCATAAACAAGAGACTTTAAGCAATAGGAAACGCTGAAGACATATGTTACTGAAACAGTCTAGACTGTACTGGTGGTGGAGAATTGACAAACCTTACGATTAGTTAGAGGGGAACTCATTGTAACTTACAAAAAGCTGTGGCAAAATCTGTTTAAGTGACTCAACAAAGAGTTGGAAGCAGGGAAGGAAAACAATTCTAATTAAGCATAAAAATGTGTGTGTGTGTGTGTGTCCTTTTTTTTTTTTTTTTTTTTCGCTCCAATCCTGAACATTTTTATTACATTTAGTCTTTGCCTGGTGCAAAATAAACGTTCTTGAAATTTCACTAACTAATGACTATTTAATACAAAAGTAGTGAAAGGAGTCATTTCAGACACAACTACAGTAACCCTGACTGAACAGAATAAGCTAATTGTACTAAATGTGTTCTTTTTAATTGCTCATACGCACATTTGAACATAATGCCAACACAATAACTTACTGTTCTTGATCAGCACTTGATCAGTCATGCACTCTCCTCGCCGTCTTGTTTAAAAGTTAGTAACTCGTCCCAGATCAGCAGGACTTTTCCACTTGGCTCTGACTTGTGTTGGGACTGTGAGGCCAGCTGTTGTTTCATTGCGTCCCTGTTCAGCATCAAAACATTAGAGAGCAAGCATGACTTAACTGCCCTCAGAAAATCACAGACTGTTGTTGCGCCTGTCATTTTTATCTCAGGAAGACGTCTTTGCATTTCTCTCCCACTCTGTAACACACTTGATTTTCTCTCATCCTGCCTGTCCGTCTTCCTCTGTCTCATCTTGATGGTTTGACAGTGTGACAGCGGTGAAGAGACGTCTTCAGTCTTGTGGGGGGTGGGGGGTGGGGTGTCAGCAGGAGTGAGATGTCTGTCTTGGCATCGCTGATTGCTCTGTGTGTGGGTGTGTGTCCATGCTTGTGTGAATTTGATGCTTGTGCGTGGATACTTGAGGTGTGCTGAATATTGAATATGTTTCAGTTTCTTGTGCGTCTTTGTCACTCTAGATTTATTTATTTGTATCATTGCGTTCAAAGCATCAACAGTGGAGGTCTGTTATTGTCTTCATTCTCTGATTATGCGGTAAACCGAAAGTTATTTTAGCAGACTTTAATTACATAGATTTGAAAAAAAAAAATTCAGTAAGACAGAGGTTAGTTGTGATTGGAGCAACTTTATGAACAGTGACAGTGTGGTTGTTCTGAGCATTCAAGCTTATGAGGCAAAATCACTCTTAAGAGACTGAACTGTTTCGATGATGAACTTGTTTTCCTATATTGTCTCAGAGCCTACATCCATACAGCTTTAGTTTTGGAAAAAACACCAGATACACAAATGCTTCATGATTAACATCTGACATCAATCATTGATGGATTTTATTAGCATGCAGGAACACTGAAGTAGCTGTGAAGGGTATAAAAGAAGAACAATTTGAGCTAAAGGCTTTTCAGCACAGCTTGTTATTTCTAAATACTATGTAGTAATTACCATTCACTGTGCAGTTACGTCCTTTAGTGCTTTTTACCCTCCTGATATGCATTTTAATGCATTTGAGGATTGGCAGAACTAAGGAGTAGTGTGGGTTGACAGTTTATAAAATTACATTGCTGTGGATTGTATTGTAGATTTCTGTGCCTAGAGGCTTAGTAATAAGATTAAAGTGTGATGTGCTTTTTCTGTTCTCATATATATATATATATATATATATATATAGAGAGAGAGAGAGATAGATATAGATAGACATATATATACTGAGAGAGTGAGAAATACATCTGTATGTATTCATGTGTATTAACGGACATAGATTTTAAAGAGATTGAACCTATGGAAAAGTTAGCCTATGTCCTAAACACCTTGTTATATCTCTTATATCTTATATCTCTTAGGTGTCAAAACCAGCAGCACCAAAAATCACCTCCAAGCAAATGCACATGTACTCTTAACAATGACGTGTCCTGCTATGTTCAGATATACCACAAATGTGTTGCTTATGACTTTGTTATTCAAAAGGCAATAACTTTGGATTCATGAGTGTGGATTTGGCATTTCGACAGCAGTACAATCCCCTACAGTCTATGTTCTTTTGTCTAAGATGTGGATGTGACAGAATGAATTTTGTAGCAGCAGGGCAGCTTGTAAAGCCCTGTTGTTGTAAATTCAGTGGCAGTGATATTAGTCATTAAGGTTATTATCTTTATTAGTTAGCCAACTGCACTTCAAATTGCACAGTGCTTTGTTCATACTCAGCTCTTCCACTGCTGGCCTCATTGAAGAGGAGTATCAAAAATAACTTAAATTCAATTTGTGCTCTGGCTTTTACGCTCAACAGCAAGAACATACAACAAAGCACTCATTTGTGTCAGATTTTTTATTAATGCTGGTAAAGAAGGAAAGCATTTACCCTAACAGCCACACAGCTTTCCTCGAGGAAATAAAAAAGCTCGATCAGAAGCCAGATTGACTGAAATGCTATTAAGTGAATATATTTGCAAAGAAATTACAGCATTTCAGTACAAAACATTAAATATATTTCCACTGTGTTGTGCTTTCTTTACTCCTGCATGATAGCCTTCCTAAATCTGATGTCACCTGGACTGGGCAGCCGGCTGTGCCCATATAGTGAAGCCGCGGGCAGAGAAACATGCCAGGGCATATGAAACAAGCATAATGAGAGGATGTGTGGACACAGATAAGGATGAGAGTGAAAATATGACCTCGGCAGACAGACTTGACTTGATCACATATAACCTTTGAGGACAAAAGAGGCCCTTGTGGCTTCAGGGAGGGAAAACCCTGTGATGGGTGGTATATGCATTCTTAAAATGATGAACTAGTTAGGTTTTATGTGGGTGTGGTTCTGTATGAAGGAGTTTTCAAGTGCAGTGGAATTTCCCTTATCCTTCTTTTACTATCAGTGGAATTACCCTTCAGGACACCTGATGCTTCCTATCATGTCAAACACACACGCAAACACGCACACACACACGCGCGCGCATACACACGTACACCAAGTCTTGTCAAAGTGACAGTGAATTATTTGTCTGCTTGTGTCTCCTTGGTCAGGGCCTTGTTGTTGGGTCACAGGCATGCTCCTATGTGTCAAGCTTGTATGACATGTCACACTAATATGAAGCAATATAAAACATAGAACCTGCTGTCAGTCTAAATGCTGGAAACAGTTCTTTCTTAGAAGTTTACTTTTCTCTTCTTTTCTTTAAATCAAACAGGAAGCAGAAAAAAGGTGCATGCAGTTATTTACCCAAAAATGCCACATTTATCCATCCTAAAAGACATCTTATATTATTAAGTTTTACCAGACACCAAAACACACTCAAATCTGAAAATTCAACACTTTAATCTTTTGCTATGCACTCAGTTTAACTGTAAAATCAATGTAATGGTGTAAATACGTCAGTTCTAACAAGACACCCAGAGAAACTCACTGTGTTTTTCCCTGGATTTCCCTGGAGTGTCACATCAGCTTTGTGGGTATGAGTGTGTAGCATGGACTTACCTCTGCTGTCTTTATAAAACTCCTGCTGTGAACACACAAATACATATCAGCATATATTTTTCTGCTCATTCTGTTTCATTAAATACCTCAGGAGCTTCAGTGCTTGAGCTTGTTTTCTGTATGGGCCCCTAATCAAAGCCAGCTTCAGCCACCCTGCCGGCACCCACACACACAGAATCTGGACTGGGGAATGATGTTATTTTCCAGGCTGAGCTAATTGTCTCTGGGGCTCAGTTCTCTTTCTCTCCCCCTCTCTCTCTCTGGTTGCAGTCGGACTTTGCTCTGTTACATGATGCAGCTGCGGGTCCCTGGGAAGGCTCTAATGAAGAGTTATGAGAAGCTGGATGTCTCTTGGCTGTGCAGGGAGGGATGGAGGGAGGACACAGGGAGATGGAAGATGGGAGTGAAGCATGAGGTGGGGTGGGGGGGCGACAACAGTATGCAGTCAGGCAGAAAGATAGATGGAAAGAAAGAAAGCAGGGGAGGATATAGAGAGAGACACCCAGCACCCTTGGAAGCCCCTGCAGGCATGAAGTCTGTTACTGGAGTACACTGGTCTGCTGACATTACTGCCTTGCTACATGTACAGTACAGTACAGTACACACACTTTACACACAAGGAGATGTGTCTCGTCAGTAGGAGGAGAAGACTTGAAGTCTTGGGATGAGTGTGGTGAAAATTAAGATATTATCATCGTCATCAGGGGACATGTTTGGTGTTCTGTAACCAGAATAGAGTTGCAGTATTTGTATTTTTATGAAACATTTAGGGATGAGGCCTGCTGGTGCGCATTACGGTTTTACTGTCCTTGGGAGTGCTAACATGAATTATCGCCCAGTTGTGCAAGTTGGGTGTTTACGCCATTGCTCCCTCAAGGCTTGTTTGCGACCATGAGCCTGTTTGTCCCTCTCATTCTCTACCAGATAAATAGCCGCTTGTATTATGATTACATTTGTGAGTGTTCATGGCTTTAAGCTTTCTCCTTTTCTGTCTTTTTTTCTTACACACTCTTTCCTGCTTTTTCTCTGTTTGTATCTGTCGGTGGGGAGGCAAATATCTTGTTTTCGCTCTGAGCCATTGTAGGTTCCTGCAAAACATCTAAAGGATTAATTCAGTGTCTGTCAGTTTTGACATTAAATGCAAGCATGTCCCTGTGTGTTGTAGGTATGCTAATCAAAGTTTGTGTTTTTTAACTTTCACATTTTATGGATTGAGTTTACACACAGGTGTTTTTTGTTCCTATACGTCACGCTTTGTGGGAATTTCTTCAAATTTGGTACAAACATTCAAGTTGAGAAGAGATTTTAGTGGTCAAAGGTCACTGCTTGTCATTGCCCACAGCTCTGTATCAGCCCTTCAAACTTCTAAATATAAATACTGGAAAGTATTCAATGGATTGAGATGGGTTAATAAAGTCCTAACTTCCATTTTGCCAAGAACTACATGTAATACTTTTTAATAAAATTCCTTCAAAATCTTCACTACACATGGGTCTGGACAGACATTTATGTAAACTGCAACTTGACTTGTATGTGGAGGCATACATCCTCAAGCCTGGAATTCTAGTTATTGTCATTTTGATAAGCAGGGATCATCTAAATTCAAGTACATCAAGTTTTTAAATCCTGAGAGTAAAGAAGGTTGAATTCCCCAATCAGCCACTCACAGGGTCTTGTAAAAAAATGCATTCATGGTGTATTTCAAATGCATTTTCTTTATGTTAAGACATGACCTGGGTCCAGCAGCTTCTCTTATTAGACTCAAAGATGGAACTGAAATGCATCATTAAATGATGAATTGATGAAGAAACTCTGTTGTTATGCATCTCCGTCTATGTACCCCCCCCTCCCACACACACACACACACACACACACTCACTCACTCTCTCTCTCTCTCTCTTTTCCTTGCCACTGTTGCCAAGTGCTTGCTCATGGCGGTTTTCTTGGGTCTCTCTAAAAATCACATTAAAGAGTTTTGTCTAGACCAGCTCTAATTGGAAAGTGTCATGAGACAACTGTTGTTGTGATTTTGCACTACATAAATACATTGAATTGAACTGAATTGAATTGAGTAGAGTTGTTGTTTGCAATAAATCTGTGAAAATAATAGTTTATTGAAAGGCAATGAAAAAAGAGTCCACACAGACCCTCTTGAATGTTTCTTGTCTGCATAACAAATCCCCCCTCCCCCCATATGGATGACAGAGCAACTTCAACCATTTTGATTTCAGATGGCATTGACCAGGTCATGCCTTTGGAGGGTAGAGGAGACTCTGCATCCCTTTTCAGGGGAGAATCTTTTCTTTGACTTCCTCTCGTCCTTCTGTCTTCACTCGAGTCTAAATGTCAGCCAGCCCGAGAGAGAGAGGGAGCCGGAGAAAGAAAGAGGGAGATCTGCGGTCTGCTGGGAGAAAGCCATTGAAAGCATACGTGATGACACACTTCCCCCATTCAGTCTGATGAGCTATTGAAAGGCAAGATGACATTTTGCAATAATATGCCATATAGCTGCAGAGTTTAGTGAGATGAAACATTATTCATAAATATGTGATGCCTGGCATTTATTGATGTTTGTGGCTAGAATTGCTGTCAAATCATTTTTGAGTTCAGTTGGAGTTTTATTTGTGAGAGAATTCGCGATACCTTGACAAAGCGACCAACCATGACAGTGAGCTGTTACAATCAGCTTCATAACCACATTGTTTAACCCAACAAATGTAAAGAAATCACAGTGAATAATATGACAAGATTTATGTGACATCACCTGCATAATTCTGAGAAATGATCCACTCTGTGCTTGTGAACATGTTGTGATTATTCTTGTGGGTAGAAAGCACCAAGAGCTGAGTTCAGGCTTCAGCTTTGTGTCCTAGTTACAGTAGAGATTCTGCTACATCAGCGTGCACACGAGCCTCAGGTTTACATGATGAGAGAAAATGATTTAGTTGATGTTTCCCGGGAGAGTTTGAGAACTTCTGCATCTTGCTCTTGTATCTTCTCGATGTGCTTACTGCTGAGTGTATGTTTTATAGCTATTTACCAGCTTGTGTCTGCACACATCAGGTGGAATACTAACAATACAGTGATTGGGGAAATCAGACTGGCTTTTGGGAACAACAGGAGAGATCACTCTATTTTGCTTGTCCTCCTTCCTCGTCAATTTTGACCCCTTTTACCTCCCTCTCTGTGTTGCCCCCTTCCATCAGTCTTCCCTCTCTCAAAAGAGGAACGCATGTTATTTCCTTTTATGTCCTCAATTCGGCGTGAAGTCTCCATGAAGGGTAGTAGATTAGCGCCATTCTCATCCAGATAATTTTAACAGCTGCAGCGATGGTGCTGCTGCCGACATCTGAAGCCTCTTGTCTCCTGAGAGACACTCTGGCTGTTGGTTGAATTTCTGTCGCTTCAGATCAGCCCAGCTGGAGAAACACAAACAGGCACATTTTATTCACTACGGGCCCCCACGGATGTTCTCGCTACACAATACTTGAGCTGCAGTATCAACGAAGTATTGACTGTTGCATTCAGAGGATACCGAGGGGGTTTGATTTAAGTTTTATGGAAAGAAAGAAAAAAGAGAACTGTTTGAGGAGAGCAAACTGGCTGCTCGTTTGGATTGTCTAAGCATGTTGTTGTTAGAGTTAGTGGATTTAATATCCTGTAGGCTCAAGTGCACAAACAGTACCCTTGAAGTGGTCATTTTAGAAGAGCCTTCCGACAAGCTGTGAGCATTCAAATAGGGGCTTAATGTTAGATGCTCATGTTAGATGTGCAGGCAGGCAGGATTTTCTGAGGGTGGACACCTTTAGACACAGTACTGATTCCTCAGAGGTTAGTCATTTTCATGATATTGTTGAGTTCTCTTTCTCCTCCACCTCTCATGTCCAAAATGTTTTGGAAATACTTAGACAGCGACTTACAGTAACTCACACCACTTCAGTGGTAAACTCTAATGTGCCAGCATATAGTGTTTATTTATTGTTACACCACTCTGGCTATGCTCTGGTTTTGTATGCCAGTTCTCTCTGTTTCATAGAGAATTACAACCAGGATGGAGAATACTTTAGAAATGTTCGCAAGTTTAACATTTGACATAGTAGTATTTTTATTGAGTCAAAGTTGAAAGACAGGCAAGTGATCCACCAAATTGACTACTACAGATTTTTCCATCTCAGTCTGGTAACAGTAACAGCAGTAAAACCTAGACAGATGAGTTATCTGTGCAGAGGGAAAACAAGCTCAAAGGAATATTTTGGCCTTTTAGGTAAATGTGTTTCTATTCCTTGGTGACTGTTAGATGAGAAGAGAACTACTGTCATGTCCATGTGGTCAATATGGTGCCTCACTGTTGTTCTTGAGGTGATGTTACAGAGTATTTGTTGGTCAGGACCAGGGTCTAATTAACACTCATCATTTACCATATGAAGACAGACAAAAAAGTACATTTTGAATCTTGATCAGGACTAGTAACTGCATTTCAAATATGTCAAACTAGTCCTTTACACCATGCAAATCTTAATTCACGTGGAACCTCTCCTAGAGTTGTTTTGTGCAAGAGTAGGCTAAGTATTGCTAAGAAACCTGCAATTTACACACTTTGCTCTATTATCTTTCCTTCAAACTTATTTTGCAGCCAAAGATCCTATTCTTTAAAATCTGTGGTCATATGTATGTTCACATTTGGTACTGTAAATCATCAAACAAATAAACGTAAAGTACTGAGTCGTGCCATCTAGCCTTGAAGTAAAAAAGAAGTATTGAGTGTTGTCAGGTATGGTATTGGAGGCCATTTGTAGTAGATTTGATACGACCAAAGGATGATTTTTTTTTGTCGTTTCAGCTCTGTAATCGCTGAACTCGGTTGCAGGGTATGAGCCAGCATCATTGGCAGATCTGCTGAACTGCCTGTGTGTCGTGTTTGCGTTGGGGGGGTATTGATTTTGTTTGTCCTGGTAAATACTGTGTTTTGGAACCCAGTGCCTCACTGAAATCTGCACAGAGTTGTTGGATGGTAACAGAGGAGAGGGAATGACACACATGGGAGAGAGGTGAAAGAGTGCACAGCGCAATAGAAATACAGCAAGTCGGAAAGAGGGAGAAAATGTGAGCTTGAGGACAAAGGAAGAGAAGGAGAGCAGCGAGTGAAACAGTGAAATAGAAGGAAGTATGAAAGGAATCAGTAAAGGAGCTGATGATGGGGTAGAAATGCAAAATTAAAGCAGAAGAATGAGGAGGAAGAAGGAGATATTGTACTGCAGTGTTCATTCTTTCTTGGAAACACACACACACACTCCAACTCCTCTCCAGCAGAGCAGACAAGCTTTGTGGCCAAATCATCCACCACCCTCTTCTCCCACTCCTTCCCTTTGCTGTCCAAGAACTTAATTACAGAAATAATTTTCATTTAATTAATTCATTTTTAATTACATTCTGGAACTACTGGTCAGCTAGTGAAGACACACACACCAGATCAGAGATGTGATCTGGCAAAAGCTTAAGAGAAACATAGATACTGTCAGATATAGCGTAAGTTTAATGAACACCAAAGGTTTCTCCATGCGCACTCATAGCAGCAGACATGACTGAGAAAGAATTAAAGACAAAGACACAATATTAAAAGTGAGTTAGGGCTTAATCTTGGTTGTTGATTGTGGTGTGTCATTTTAGGCAAATGAGACACTTAAGGCAAGTGATCCTCTTAATGCTTGCTTTGTCTCTAATTATGTGAAATTACAGACTTCTCTTCATTTAAACATCAACTAAAGACACTTCAGAATCTACACAGGAGTAATTATAAGAGGAGCAACATATGCCAGAACGCTGTTGTCCCCTTCAGCTTTAGCAGTGCTGTGAATTCAGTGTTGTTTTTTTTTATTTTTGTGCTTTGATGTTGTTGATTGTGATAGTGATGGGATGTATAGTTAAAATTAAAGCTTTGGCAGACATCCTCAATAGATACAAGAAAACATAAGGCACATGCGTGATTGGATCCTTTGGGATTTAATATGGGTTTTGTTTTTTTCTTTTTAATACACTAATAAAATTGTTCAGATGAGCATGTTTTAGTCCCAGTATTTTATGCAAATATATTAATATATTGAACTATACTTCAGATGCAAGACTGAGTAATAGTTATCATGATCATCATTGGTGATAGATAATTGGAATCTAATTAAAATATCTCATTAAAATCCAGTAAGGGAATGAATCTATCAGTTATCATAAATATGATACAAATATCATACCAAATATATATATCATACCAGTTAATAGTCACATACTCAAAGAGAACCAAAAATGGTGACTGTTTTGGATCTTGCACTATATAGGGTCTGTAGCATGTGATACATAGCTTTATGCCATCTTGTGTGTTTCACTTATCGACCTTTAAGAAAGAAGTTTATAAGTTGCTTTGACTTCCACTGTTGCACCTGTTGCATTTCCAAACTATGCCAAATGCTTTCAGATCAACACAAAAATACCACTGCAAAAACGGCCATCAGTGGAAACCAAGATTTTAAGTGAGACGAAAGGACTGCCATAGTTGGAGACTGCATTACTTGAAGTCCTGACTAGATAAATTGCAGACTGAGCTCATCCTGAAGCGCTACTCAGTCTCTAGAACCCTGAGGAGGCATTCAAGTCTGCTGGGATTCCCCCCTCCATTTATTAAATGATTTTTCTGCAGTTACATGGCTGTATAAATGTCAGCTGACGTGTGGGCGAAACTCCATTTAAAGCTTGTCAGAGAGATTTATCAGGGTATTAAAAACTTTTAAATGTGCTGTTTTTTAAAGCAGTTGTGATGTATCATACACCTCCAGAGCTTCATGACACCACAGGAGAGTGAACTGGGTTCTTTAGCAAATAAACACTGTATATTTAGCTTCTGCACAGGCCACCACTGAGCCACACAGAGTGAAACAACCACTGTGCACAACAAGCACTGTGCATTCAGATACAACAATCAGTGGTCTGTGGTTAATACCTTAATTGTATTATCAACTACCAATTGACAGTTTATTTAAATGGCTGAATCTATATAATGAAAAGTGATAATTAAAAGTAAAAGTATATTGCAATTATAACACAAGACATGACATGAGACTGACCTAACATGCAAACTATGCAAGTACAAGTACATCTTTTTTTATTAAGACACTGAAATAAACTTTGACAGGATCTGAGAGAGTGTATATCACTGACCTAAATAGCCTAGAGACTGAAGTGATACATATCTGGCATTGGCTCCCTTTGGTGACAAATACATGTCGTCGGTTGACTAAGCACAAATGGGCCAGAACGAGGCCATCGCAGACCCACACTTTCCAGACGAACCACACTCATATGTTCCACATGCTGCATTGCTAGTCGTCTGGTGCATAACATGAAATTATGACAGCACTGTCATTTTTATGATCTTTATTCGAGAATTAGGGCTGATGCAACTGAGCCAACTGCGGGGTTTCCGTCATGGTGGCTGCCATGACCATCATAAAAGTCCCCTTGGTGCCTTTAGAAACACACACACACACACACACACACACACACACACACACACACACACACACCTAGTGTCTCTTCTCTAGCACATAGCCACAGACTGGACCAGTGGATTTATGGTGTGTGAACAACACAGTTTTTTTATGAGGGGCTTAGGCAAACAGTATTTGGAGCCAATTGATCGTTAGGCTGTACATTATCCCATTTGCTGGAACACATTTCTCTCTTTGCCAATAACACTGGCTACAACTTGGCAAAAGTGGACATTGGACCAGACACACATGTTCACCAAAACAAAGGTGTTAATGCATAAAAATATGTGGAAATTTAGTTTCACAAAAAAGAGACATACTGAAGAATGACTTTTGATTGTTTTCTGTCATATAATTGCTTTTACCAGAGTTGGTTGTTCTTAATAAATGCAGTAAGATGTTTCTTACGTCTTTGTGACCTGCTTTGCTGTATTGATAGAGCCAGCACAAAGTGGAAAACTAGTTGTTTTTCACCAGGTTTTTCAATGAACAACGCAAGAACATGCAAGCATACACATATATGATATGTGCACAAACATATACACATTACCATGTGTTTCTTAGTGGCAGGTGCTTTACACAGTGTGGGGCTGGAGCAGACATTGTCCTATATGATTTGTATTTGATTTCCAAATCAAAGACAGACATTATGAATCATCATTAATTAGACAACGTTATCAATTTTTTGTCAGAGACGAATATTATTCTATAAAACAGGGAAATGGGGACAAAAAGTGTAGCACAGAAGTGCAGTGTATTGTAAATGTACATTAACTAGAAGTTTGAAGACTTTATTCTATTTCTGTGTTTTCTGTTTTCCAAATGATAGTCTCACAAAGAAACCCACAGTCTGTCACTCAGAAATGCTTCTGATTTGCCACAGAATATTGTTGTTTTTGCTATTATTTCAAACTGGTGAGGCAGAATTAATTAAGGTAATGTAACGTGGACAGCGCCAGGGACTCTGTGTCTGTTTACATATGTCTTTATGCTAACAGTATACACCAGACTCGGCTGAATTTGAAATGGTTATATAGGAGCACACAAATCTGTGGGAGGAGGATGAGGAGTGATGGAGAAGGTGAGGTTAAATGGGATGGAGCAAGTTAGCACTGCACCTCCTCCCTATGTTCATGTGCGTTGCATTCATCAATCCAAATGTAAAGTTTCCCACTTTTCTTTGTCTTGGCTGCAGCTGTTAAACTGTAATTATTCTCTTGTGCTTGTTTGATTTTTAAAGGTTGGCTGTGTCTGCATATGGACTTTTATTTCAGTATTAAAATTAAGGCTGTGATTATTAAATCTTATTCTTCATATGATGTACAGTCTGATAAATGTATTTGGTATTGCTTAGTCAAATCCTCCAATGATGATGATCCTCCAGAGATGATCAGCATTTTTGTTTGTTTTTTTTAATACTATTGTTATACATATAATAAATATAATATTTTATATATGACATAGAGACACTCTGACATACTTGACATAAACTCAGGGTTATGTTTTGCTCTCATCATTGTTCTGCATAATGTTAAATTGTAATGTAAAAATAATCTCATGTATCTTAATTCACTGTGTCTTTAACAAGTGCAGTGAGTAGGTGAGATTGATTTAAGGGTTTGTAATTGTTATAACTAACAAACAAACAAAAAGTAGTAAAAGTAAAACTGAACCCGTGGAAATCATCACTTTTGCTCATTAAGTGCCTATTTGCTTTAGATTTTTTCTGTCATTAAGTGTGTGGGCCAGCAGTTTTCTTTTGCATAATGATGTGCAGATGTAGCACCTACCGTTATTTGACACTGGAGGACAATCGACCGATTTCAGTTGCAATTGGTTATTTCCACCCTCCCAGGGATACAAGACAAGTGGGACACAAGAGACTTGCGGCTCCTTGTAGTAAATGTAAATGAGAAGCAGCAGCCTCTCCTACCTCACTGGACCCATTGTGTCTTCAGTTTAAACAAGGAATGAGTGGCCTAAAGGACTCATGGATAATGCATTGAGGGACAGTGAAGGAGGCTTTGGGAAAATTTCAGGTTGGTCAGCCTGGCAGATACAGCATAGACCTTCTGAAGCACAACAACATGGTTTCACCTGTATGAACACATCTAATTTGATTTTGCTTGGACCACACTGCTGACCTTACTCGCTGCATTAGCAGGGTTCATCCATCCTTTTCAAGCTGTTATACACTCTGTCAATGGAGCGGACAACCTTACATTTGACTGCATTTGCTAATTCAGTTAACTCAGCAACATTTGATCAAATAAAAGTCCAAACCTGGGAGCTTGATTAAATACAAGGCAGTGGAAAAAGGCCCTTGTTTGTATGTATCTGCAGTGTTCCTGTACCTACACCTCTGGGTGAATGCGAGTGTATCTGTGCTTGTCTAAGTTATGAGTGTGTGGATGGTGTCTGCATGTGTGTGTGTGTGTGTTGGAGAGAGAAAGAGAGAGAGACTGCAGGTGCATGCCTGATTCAGTTTGTGTCTTTATACTTGCATGGCTGTTTGGGTGTGTGTGTTTTTATAACTGGTTGCTAGGCAAGGGATGAGATAAAGTGTTTAACTGAGACGCAGGAGATTTCTAGTCTGCTCTTCCTTTGAGCTGCTGAATACACAATAGGAGGGAGTTCAACAAAGTTCACATAAACCACTTCTGACTGCTCACTCAATGCTACATGAATATGGATTTGTGTTAGCTTGTTAAATTTTTTTTTCCCACCCAAAATAATTAATTATTCAAATAACACCTTGCAGCCAAAACAAACAGGCACCATTGTTTATGCGCAAGTAAGGGACACGTGTGCCCCAAAGAATTTGAACGACCAAACTGACATCAACAAAGACGGGGCACAAGCTCGGGCAGAAGTTAAACTCAATCATTTACACATATTTATTCACAGTCAGCACACAAAAACAGAAGTTAATGTTGTGACAAATGGCCTACTTTAGGGCTTTGTATCTGAATGTGTCCTTTTTGTGAAAGTTTACTTTGTCAACTATAAAGCAACACCACGTGACAAAGTTACAGTCTTTATTTACACAATTAGCCTATTTACAATGACAATACCTTCTGAAGGGATAGCCAGGTTAGCCCACAGTAACAGCAACAGCATACAGTATATGTAGTGGTACAAGTTATGACTTCAAACTGTGCTCTTGAGGTGTAAACAACTATTCACTGCTCCCAAATAACACATCTCCACCAACATCTGATTTTCTCCTCACTGCAGAGGATGACTCTGGAGGGGGATCATCAGACACTTTTAGAAGGGTTGGCTTCAGCATTTAGACAGCAGAAGAGAGAATGGGAGCTTTGACTCCTCTCTGTCTCACCAGAGAAGCATTGCTCACAGCACAGTTTCCTGGCACCCTTGTGGACTGAAGCAGCCAGTCCTGGCTGCTGGTTTCAGGAGACCCCCTGTATGGATGCTGGCTTTCATTTCCCTCTTTCACAGACAGATGGTGACTGTAGCTTCAGATTTCTAGCCTTTTGTGCTGAAGAAGCACTGTGATTGCCTGGTGGAAGTCAGTTGACTGGGACCAGTACCACCAGCCCTTCACTGTACCTGCAGCCACAGCACAAGAGGAGATCCATGTGTTGATTTAGCCATCAGCGGGTGGACATGCAGAACCATGATGAAAAGACTACAACCTGTTCCTGAAGCTGTCTCTGCTCCTGTTTCACTTCCATGCCTGACTGGTCTTACACATTATCTCAAGCCCATTACGTCCTCAGTTTGTGCCATAATGCAGCCATGCTCAGGCAGAGTGAAGGTGGGGCTATGGTTGAAAACAACTAGTTGGTAGACTACTATGTTTTTATAGTTGTTTGGAATGACCACACTCAAAGGTAGGATGGAAGGGTGCCTCTCGCAGATAATTGGTAAAATATGGCAATAATGACACCTTATTTCAGGTAATTTTTCCTCAGAGGCATTCACAGTGTTACATTCATTTGTATAAACCAAAAGTGACAGAGGTAATTATATGAAGAATGAGAAAAGAGAGCTGGAGACGGAGTTTTAAATCCTGCATACTTTCTCACTTCTGCTCACATGGCCAATCAGTGCTTATTGTTGGTGTCAGTTTATCTGTTTCACAAAATTAAAACTGTCGTATACTGTTCTCTCAGTTTCAATGTTTTCAGATTTCTGTTTGACTTGATGAGTGAGAAAGCTCATCCATATCGACCACAATAACAATGAACCGCATCATAATGTGATAGTTAGAACTGGACTAACGATGGGTTCATCTGTTACGTGGTGTGCAGAAAATACCCCAGGCTACCACAGGGTTTTCTCGCCTCAACCTGCTGCATGGGCATAAAGGGACATAGAGGTGTATTTGATCTACACAAAGAGAGCTTGGAGGGCTTTCCAAGCATCACTATAAAAGAAATGCAGTACATCCTGGACAGGCGAGCAAAACATTCAATAGGTCAAAAAGCACAGGAGAATTTGCTTCTGGCATAGGAACCTCAGCGGCATCTGTGTAACAGAGATGATCACTGAGACAGTTTTCACCAGGAGTGGTTGTATTGCTGCCTTTTTCAGCTCCAAATTACTCACCAGGTGTCAGGGACCATTTATGGTCACATGACAAATGAGTGATGTTGTTTATGAGGTGGGCCTGGAGAAAGAAAGAACAAAAAAACACATGGCATGTCAGTCTCCTTAAACTTGCAATGAAGCAATGTAATACCTGTCTTTCTGCTGAAAATAGAGAATGAAAAAGATCAGTTCAGACCGGCGGTTACCAAAATCATCCAAGCTTGACTGTGGCCTTTATGAATCCCCATTTCTCAAGAGGCCAGAGAGTAAAAAACACTAGCACATAGAGACACCCTGAGGAATAGTTCTACACACCCATCCCTACTGCTTTCCAGAACAAATGGAATAAAAAATCAAGGCTTGTAGATTGCAGATTGTGTGTTTTAGGACATACTTGCGTTGCTTTAACAAGTCCTTAACATTTTACTAGCTTATATAGTACACTGCTGATTGCTGGGATGGCATCTTCACCTGATGTGACAGCTGACTGCAGAATGTGTACTTGAGAAAACGGAGGGTCTTGACCTCACAACCTCTCCTGCAGCCTGGAAGCAGACTACTTTGTAGACTCCACCTTTTTCTTGGAAATGATCCATTAAGTGATTAAAATTTTATTTCGTTCTCAATTGCCATAAGGGAAAAATATCTGCAAGGCAGGCAAAGAATATCTAGCAGTCATCTGAGACACAAGCTCGGTGCTGCAGTATGCCTGTTCTCTACTCACTTACAGCATTTATTATAAGGGAATACCTGCACTGGCTTTTATAGTAGTAATGCACAAGTATGCATAGTAGGCAGATTGTGCAGTTGCCTCTGCATGAAGGAGCAATTTGTTATCCCGTGGAAGAGAAGTAGAAGAGGAATGTCTCTGCCACTGTCAAGGTTCAGAGTTATTTTCCCATTGGTGCCACTCGTATTAAACACAAGAACACAGTTTGGCTTGATACACTGGCCAAATGGTGCATGCTGTCTCCACACCAGTTTGTGCAAAAGCAGATTGTGTTTGCAATAGACTTTTAAGATGTTTCTTTTTTACATTTTGTTTGCGATGTTACCTGTTTGCAAGTCTACATAGTTAACAGTTAATCAGTTGATAATATTGACGATCATGAAGCAGCTAACACCCCTTTTCTCAGGAGAGTCTCTCCTCTGCCATTTCCAATTTCTCTTGTTTCTTTTACCACTTATCTGTCTTGCTTCCTCTCTGTGATCTTGTTCTTCCCTTGCTCCTGTTTTTTCCTCATCCTCTCTTCTCCTCTCCTCTCCTCTCCTCCTAGGACTTACTTCCTCTCCTCAGGTGACAGTGTGATGGATTAAGCCCAAATAAACTCGTTCATCTTTCAATTAGAGCCAGTGTTGAGGAGGTGCCAGCCATTATGAAGCTGTCTGGAAGACTGGGAGCAAGGGAGTGATGGAGAGAAGAAGAAAGAAGGGTGAGTTATGGCATTAGTGCGAGAGACAGAGATGGAAAGATGTTTGTGAAAGTGGGAGAAGGGGTGAGAAAGGAATAAAGGATGTCGGTATGTGTGTGGAAGAAACTTATTGGCTGACGGAGCAGATCCAACTATTAAAACATCACTCCTGTGCAGCCATCAGAACAGAACACTCATGCCCGGCCGACCACCCACGGTCTAGCTCCCCACGTCATCACCAGCCCAGCTTGTGCTTTTACACAACATTGCCTTTCGCTGATTTTTTTTTTATTTTTGTTGTTTTTATTTATTTATTTATTTATTTTTGCTCTATTGTTGTCGCTGTTTCTTATGAGTCTGATGAATCTGTTCTGAGTGGCTTAGTCATAGAATTGGAGGGCTGTGAAATGTGTCTGTGGAAAGGCCTTTGAATGTACAGTTGTACATGTGGGTGTAAAGGTAAGCATAGATATTTGTCTGCAAATGTGTATGCTTATTCTCACATAATACAGGGTGCGTGCATATACATATATTTGTTCATTATAGTGTATGAATAGAGTATGTGTATTCATATTCAATAATGTGTGTGTAGGTGTATGAGAGGGAAAAGACAGTGGTGTTTGAGGAGGCTGTGATGACTTAGTATCCTCACTTTCATTCTCTCCCAGAAAGCAATACTGAGCTGTTGGCATATTTTCTTTTTTTTTTTCCATTTTCTTCTTCTTCGTGAAAGGAATATTATGTACTGTAGGCACACAGGGACGAGTTCTAATGAATTTGAATGAGCGTCTCAATTTATTTTCCATGTTTTATTTATTTTTTCAGGGTTTGGGGAGTAAATTGAATCGACAGTGGTGATGCGTGCGCTAGTCAGGAGCAATATAGGGACCTGCTGTTCTGATTAAGTTCCTGTTATGGAGCCGTTCATTATTGATTTCATTTCTCCTCACTTCTCCTCCCTCTCACATTCACGTTCGCTCCATCTCGTTCTTCGCAGCAGGTCTCTTACTCTTACCCTCTTCTTCGCTGTCAGCTCTCATTTAAAAGCAGCAAGTTGTTATTTATAAAATGTTTCAGTTTTATTTCAGCCCCAATAGAGACTTTTGTTTTTTCTGTAAAGTCCCACCATAGTATTTTGCTTTTGTAAAAATATCAGAGGAGGGCACATTACAGTGTGAAGGCTCGCTTTTGTTGTGATGGGAATGTTCTGATCTGAATCGTGTTCAGCTGTTTCACTCACCCTGATAAGTGGACTTAGACAACATCTATGATTCATTTACCAAGCAGTCAGTTACAGAGCCCAAGAGCTGAGCCGAGTATTATTTGGTGAAAAGCTAAAATCTTCAAAAATTTTAAGTATTCTCTCTCTGTAGGTTGTCTTTACACAAAGGTGTGATGTGGGCCGCTGTCAGCTTCTGTCACACTGACAGACTGTACTCAGGCAGTTTGCTGTATATTAATTAATTCATTTTTAACACCTGTATACCGTTTGGAAGTTCAGCCCGTTGTTCATTTTACCCAAGGCTGTAGTAATAAACAAGGCGGATGAACTACAAATATCAATCACCCACTTACAAGACTATATACAAGACAGGAAGCACTGAAAACAAATCATGTATCACTATAAATAATCAAGTTTCTCTGACGATATGTGATTAGTTGACAATAGATCAAGTTTAGTGGATAGAATAGTTCAATAGGTCATCCATTATTCATTAGTACATTCTTTCATCTCTTGGATTTCCAATATCAACTGTCAAAACAAATTACAAAACTCCACAAACTCCCATCCTTGTTGATCATTGCCCGCCTCCTCTCTCTGTGCAGTCATTGTGAAAATGAACAAGTTAATATCCAGCCAGCATCATTTATATAGTGTTCCGAATGTGAACATTAACATTCAGTAGCCTAGATCAGTGTCGACTGACTTTAGCCACAATGGGAGCTTGTAAATTAAAAGCCTGACAGAGGTCATCCGGCTTCACACTCAATCATAATAACTAATCTGGAGCATACGCATGTTTGTGTGTTGGTCTTAATGGTAAACATGCAAGTACCTAACCATTTGCAACCTCTAACTGTTTGAGATTGTGTTCTGAATTGTCAAATCCTTTTCTCACCTTCATGAAAGCTTTGAGCTGCCTCTAAAACAAGACACAGATGCTCAATGCTCAGTAAATAGGAAACATCAAATTTAAAACTTTTAAAAATCACATAATAACAAGTGAGTAAACTATGGAAACAATGTGAGTAAATGCAGTTTTTGTATTTGAAAAGATACTTAATTTACCCCTGACTATAACCGACTATAATGGCACCCAAACAATACTCATGTCTCTGAGCCTATACATCGACATATGGGTAGTTATGTGCATCCAGTGCATCCAGCAGCATCAGATGCTTAAATCATGCCCAGCCGATTGATAGCCTCCCGGGCAAAACTGAATTCTTTACAATTGGTGAAATTCATGTTAACTCAAGAGCATTGTCTGGTTAACCTAACTCATATCCTGTTAAAACAACACAAGTTACACACTAAATCTCAAAGACATAGAGATCTCCTGCCATTGTACTGCATACTTTTGTGTAACGTTCCAAGGACATGTGTTTTACCGATGCTGTCAGTTTTCATGACTTCATAAGGAGACGCACATGATCCAGCCATCCAAAAATTGTTGTAGTAACTGCTAGATCTGTGTGAGCTGACCTTCAGAATGTTCTACATTTCACCATGATGTTATCATATATTCACAGCTAACATTTAGGGTGGCTTCAGCTCAGGTACACCCATTAAGCATAAGTTTGAAAACAAACAACAACAGTAAGTCTTCCTTTAAGGGATCATTGCTTACTTTAGACTCTGGAAAACATAGGTCACAAGTAGTAATGTGTGTTTTAAGAACTCAGTACACTCTCAAATAAAGCTGCATTCTCTTCAAGGAACCTTAAGAATTACACTTTAAAGTCAGATACTGGCAGCTGTGTTGCGACTGGGCTATGGTCAGGAGGCAAACTGAAGGCCTCTGTCTGTCGGGATTATTATGACTAACTTCCTATAACCTGACCTCTCCATGAGTCAAGAGCCACCTCAGAGAGAAAGGAATGCAGCGACAGGTTCCATGGAAAAATGAAGAGGGGAACCTGTTGTTGTAATGAGTGTCTGGCCTTTTCGACTGGCTCGCCGTTTTGCTTACTGGCAGTGTGGGTGGCAGGTTGGATCACAGACAGTCTAGCTATAGCATAATGTGTTTTTTTTTCCTGGCTAATATTCTGTCTTCATGTGCTCCTTGCTGTCTAATAAAGATGAGCTGCTTTGCTTTTTTGTTGGCTCTTGGCTAAATGTGTGGCTGGACAGTATAAAGTTTGTCAGGGTGATATTAAAGAGTTCGGTGCACTATACAATACTCATATTTCAGACATTTCAGCACTTTAAACATCATTCTGATGTATTTATTTATATAATTTATCACAGACACTTTTATTCCAAAAAGGAAGGTTTCAAATTTAGTTTATTCTGGCAGCCTGTGTCTGGCTTTTAAAGGAACCACCCCGTTCAAATTCTGAACTTTTTGACCCAAGCTGTGAGAGAGTGAAAGTGGCCTGCTGAAACATCTGTGGTCTTGGCTGGGAGCTAATGACTACATATAGACAGGGATTAAGGATCCTGGATGGGAGCTCTGGGATGGGGAGGACAGAAAGGTTGGCTGATGACTTGTGAGTTGGGTACAAAGAGTGGGGTGAGTTAGGTGTAAGTTTGTGGGGTTGGGTAACTGGGGAAGCTTAGTGGACTGGAGTTGAAAGTTAGGGATCCAGTGAGTGCAGGACTGAGGTTACTGGGGGTGAGGAGGGATGGATATGAGAAGGGTCCGTGAGGGTTGTAAAACTGGAACAAAGACCTTTATACAAAATCCAGCAACTCCACTACAGCATTTCTGTATTCAGTTATTGTGCCCCAGATAGTCAGCGCAACACTAAATCGACTTTTATTTAATCACTTAAAACATCCAATACAATGAATTACTTTGATGCTAAATCAATATTTTGATAGTGTGGGATTTGGTGTAAGGAACACTATGAATTAGGGTGGTACTGTGGCAAAGGAAAGACCTGTCTTTGTGTGATGTGGAGACTGTAGTGAAGCATGACTCCAGAGCTGGTTTATGGTCTACGAATTGAGGTCTGTGGAAGCAGAATTGCATTTTTTGTCTCTTTTCTTGACCACAGTGGGAGACTGATGCCTGCTGTAGCTGAGGCTGTACTGAATAGATGGACGGATTGCAGATAAGTTGCAGTACAAAAGAATTTGAACTGATCTGGAACATGTGAGGGTGGAGCTGTCTTCCCAACTGGGAAGTTGGTCTGGGGGTTAGGGCAGGGTTACGATGAGGATCATTTGAAGCTATTTTGGCTGTTCCCGGATTTTACAAAGTACTAGACGTGATGGAGGTCTCACTCTGTGTCTTGCATAAACTGCTTTCATGCTAAGCCAGTTACACTTTTGGGAAGATGATATTACGTATGAAACAGAGCACAAGATGAGTCAGCCACAGGAATCCCAGAAAACCCACAATGGTTGGCTGGACTACATAGAGAGTAAGAAAGAGACAGTGAGACAGAGGGAGGCACGGAGGAAGTGTGTGTGTGTGTGTGTGTGTGTGTGTGTGTGTGTGTGGTGGAGAGAAATGTGAAAGGAGAAGTAAAGGAGAAAGGGAGTCATGGGAATGTGTCACTGAAAGTATTAATTGTTGTTTCTGGGAATTAATGATCTTGACCTCATTTCTGGTTCCCATTAGCAAATCACTGAAATAAGTATCATTTATTAGTTACTAATGAACATAAATAAATGAAAGATTACAACCAATAAACAACTTAAGCCTAATGTCTAATATCATTCAGTGACATCTGTATCATGTTACTGAGTCAGTATGAATGTCTTCATTTCAGCAAAAGTGAACATGTGCTTTCAGGAGAAAAAACGAAACTCTGCCGTCGGAACTAAATAGGCCTTCCACAGTTGTGTTGAGGTAAAGGCTGAATGCCAAACGAAACATTAGCATCAATGAATATTTCATTACCTATCATGACTAATGGTGATAATTGTCCATAGCCACATTCCACAAATGCAACAGCTGAGAAATGTCCCTGCCCCAGTTTTGAGATAGAAGAAGATTGTTTACGTCACTGAGTGTGTTCATTGCTTTACAAACTTTGATTACAATTTGTATGTTAACTGTGCACTCCCATTCCCCGATATGCGAAGTTGTTCTTCCGACTCTGATGTGTTCTTGAGCCTTTAAGTTGTACTGTTGGAACAATATGGATGCTGCTTTTGTCCAAGACTTGTTGCTGCACCAGCACATTCTCTAAAACAGTGATTCCCAAACTGGGGGGCATGGAGGCCAGTGAATGAGGCGTGTTTGAGCACTGCCAGCATAACATGGACAAGTTTGTGAGAGGGCTCCCAGCTAAATGTACAATGTACAATGTACAACTCAAAGCACAATTTTTAAGGCAAAGACAAGAAAATATGGCGAGGCTTCTATCTCCCTTGGCTTCGCCAGTACAACGGTGGGTAGTGAGGAGAGACCACACTTTGTTGAGTGTCTGAAAATGCTAGCTTCTGACAGTTTGAAACTCCACTTGGAGACAAGACATCCGGAGCACAAAAACAAGCCAATTGATTTCTTCAGAAAAAATCCCATCAACTGCCGTGCACAACAGAGTTGCTTTACCAAAGCTGCATCTGTACCTTTGAATGTTCAACTTGTCTCGTATAAAGTTGCCTACAGAGTTGCTCAGTAAAAACTGCTTGAAAATACTCTGATCTCCAAAAACAGGGCCATACAGAAAAGGTTAGAAAACCACTGCCACTTTTCTAACTAATCTAGGTCTAGGTTTTTGATCGCTCTAACACAACATGAATGCCCTATTAGCGAGTTTGTAGTAAAATGCAGAGGGTCTGTGTGATCGTAGTGTTGTGGAATAACAGCAATGTTACTGGCCATCTCTTAAGGTCATTTTACAGTAATACTGCAACTAATTAGAGGATGATATCTTAAGGATTAGATATCCAACATATCACACTCTTCTTTTTTCTCTTTGGCTCTTTGCTGGTATTGGACTTGACATTGCTTCTCTGCTTGGGTATTTTGTCTGTTGTCCTGCCAAGCTGACATGATGGGGTCCAGAAACGGGCCTGGGATCAGCTTGAGTCTGAAGTCCAATGTCCTCTGCTACTGGGCAGACAACTGAAAGGTAAGGAAGTAAAGGGTCAGGGAAGAAGTATAGCCCCATGATTTATGCATAGTGTTGCTGGCTGTGTGCCTGCCAACAGATTTAAAGTGAATTCTGTGGTCATTTCACCACTTATTCATCTCGAACAAGCAAATTATTTTGCTTTGGTTTTCTAAAGTGGGATACCTCTGTTTTCTACTGGCCCGTTTTCTCAGCACCACAGCTTCACAAGCCAGAGAGGAAAGCAGAAACAGGCTCAAATTATGAGTAAGCACTTACTGTAACTGTGGGTAATAAAACTGTAATCTTTGATGGAACGGTGCAGATTTAATTTTATTGAAAGCAGAATTCCATCTTAAATTAGAACCGCTGCTTGTCGTGTTAAAATTGGAATTGAAACACAGTTAAAATTTCTGTAATTTCCCAGCCTGGGATCAATAAAGTATATCTATCTATCTGTGTATCTAAAAGGCCAGATTTAAAGCAGAAGATCAAACATCTGTGAATGCATTTTGTTTTTTATCAACACTGATGCCACCAGCAGTGACATACTGGACTCTGTAACAGGATTCAGGCTTGGATCTCGTGCCAATCTGGCTGTTAGAGACGAGCAGATGAGTAGAAAAGTGCTGACTCACCCTTGAGCTCCTGGTATCATCTACCTTCCAAACTTTCAGTGTTGCAGTGACCTTGAGCGGTGCTGAGAGGAGCAAGCAAGTGAGTGACTGTGGAAAAAAGAGGAGTAGGAGAGAGAGAGAGAGGGAGAGGGACCCCTCCAACCTGCTTCCCGACAGATAATCTGTCAACCCCCCACCGGTCCCCAGACTCATGGTACATGTGGTGTACACACACATATGCTACGTAGAGCACATACACACACTTCACACCGGCCGCCTACTCCTGCAGCTGAATGTCTGACAGAGAGATAGTTGGTGGAGAGCACACATACCTCCCTCCTCTCCTCCTCTGTTTCAGCTCCATCCATCACTTCCAACACACCACTTTCTCTCTCTACCTTTCACTCTCTGCCTCCTCTCTCATACATTATCTTTCATCTCTTTAATAACCTTCCTCTCTCTCCCTCTCGGCTTTGGGTCGGTTGTGTTCTCTCCCTCACTCATTGTTTCTCATTTTTCTCTCCAATTTATCCTGTCTTTTATTTGTCTTTGCCTAAACCTCCTGATTTAGCTGAGAGGAAAAAAAAATCTTAATCAAATGGACACTGTGGGGAACGCACACTGGTCTGTAATCTCAGTAGAAGCTGGAGCACTCTTGATAAAATTAGCCCTGTGAAGTGCTGTAACAAGCATGTGAAACAAGGCTCGCTGTGAATGTTTGCCATTAACAAATTCGAAATTGCAAACTATTGATCAGCTCACTCACTATTCATAAGCAGCCATGCGCATTGAGTGTCACTTTCTCTTTATACACACACTAACACACCAGTGTTATTTTGGCAAGTGAGAGAGAGTAGTGTTATCTGGTCAGGTCACGGTAAGTGGTTGCTTTGGAGGTCTCTGTAGATCCTCAGCACGCACACACACACACACACACACACACACACACATACATACACATATACATACACATACATGCATATGCTGAGCACTTGCCCAGATTACATACAGTATATTCTCTGTGTCCTCACATACACGAGTATGCACACATAAAACTCAGAGTGGCAGGATCTTGCACTCTATGAACTTGTCTGGTGAGTTTCACTGGCTCACCATGTGCAAGCTGTCCGGTGAGAGTTTTCGTTTTTACAGAGGAAATGGATCCAGCAGTTAACTGTGTCTTTTTTTTTTTCTGAGTGGGTAGAATGCAGAATGCGTCAGCAAGTTGACATTAACTGGCAAGTCCTGCAAAGTGCGCAGATGCATTGCAAAGAGTCAAGATGAGTCACTCCTCACATCACAGACGATAATTGCACTTACTGACTCAATTACCACATTTGGAGTTGAATTTCCATGAATGTTGTTGCAGACTGAGCTGAAGTGAACAGATATACTGTAGTCACAAAGACCAGGAGATAGAGAGGAAATGGGAGCGGTGGGTTTGTTGAAAAAAACTGGTATTAGATATGAGAGAGAGAGAGAGAGAGATGGATTTAGAAAGCAGAGCTGTGATGCCTCCTCCACCACGTGTGATCGTTTAGACCGTTTCTGGTCGTATTGTTTTCTGTACTCTCACTGTACTGCTCTCTCATCCATCTTTCTGCCAACTTAATTTCCCTGCTATGTGATAGTCAGATTTATAGATGTCTTCCCTCCACTGAGCCCCCACAGGAGGTGGAGCAGCACAGATGTGATGAAGCACTGTCCAGAATCCAAGAATTACACTCAAATTCCCAATCTGTGCTGAGAGCCACGTGAATTTGGATGGGGCAACGAGTGTGTGTTGGTGAAAGTGGCTGAAACTTCTCGAGATGCTGTGACTAAATTCAGTTTAAGATCTTTGGTGAGAGATGGCCCAGTTGGTGATGATTATTTCGGGTGTAAAGGTTATGCACAGATCACATAATGTATGTATGTCCACCTTGTGTTTGGAACTTAGTTGTGGTAGTATTAAAGAGTAGCATGTCATTTTCAAACCAATTCACAAATGTGAATTAGTCCGGATTTTCAGACACAGACCAAAGTGCCTCTGGATGCTATTGGTTAGACCTACAGCCAGTCAGCGACGTAGTGCTGTGCTAAAGCACAGATGAAACGAAACCTTTTTAGCTCCCACTGAATCATAGTGGAGGGAAGCTGCTAACGTTAATACAGAGAGCATAGGGAGAATAGCAGCCTGCTGTTTTGTTCGTGTTGGTGTTATAATGCTGTCAACTCAACACAACAGCTACCAGAAAACTAGCTTTCATCACCAGTTCACATGGTCATTTGTTAAACTGGAACACCTGCAGTGAAGCAGTGCTCTTGCCTTACAAACGTTGGAACAAACTTAAAGTTCACAAAAGTTAGGTCTTGTAGATCTAATGTGAGTGAAAATACAGCCACTGGCTCACTTATTTCTCACCTAAAAAGTGTTCAGATTTTGGCAGACTGGTAAGGTGAGGTGAAAGTTGACATGCTGCTAACCTACTTCTTACTAAGGAATCCTACCACTCATGTTCAAAACCTCAGTCACAGAGCACTGTATCAAACCATAGACTGTATTAAACACAAACCAGAGAATGTCCAGGACAGAGGGAAATCTGAGCATGAGGAGAGCCAGAAACTTCTCCCAGAGCACAATGAATTTCCCTTGGGATCAAGTATCTATCTATCTATCTGAAACATAGATTCTTCTGGTACCCAGGCTAGCTTTAAAGAGTAGCTCACCCAGAAAATGTATTTTTGCAATTCTTGACTCACATCAGTCAAAAGTCAAAACAAGTGAGCTTTGTAATGTAACATATAATAAGTTCATTTTGCTGTCCTACAGGAAGCAGAGGCATCCTACATTATTTTCACTTTTAAAAAGTGGTCATAAAATGACTCCAAAGCGCTCAGGAAATAATTATTCACTGAAGTCCAAATGGCATGACATTTACTGTACAAATCCAGATGTCCTTTCAGATTGCACTCATGTGACTTAGAGTGCTACAGTTACGGCATGTGGTATTTAAACATTGTTTTTTTTGTTTTTTAAATCACCTTTCAGTGAGACCTTTACTGTAATGATATGATCTGTGTTACCATCTCACAAAATTTTGGGCGTTCAGTGTTATTTTTCAAATTGTATTTAAAGAAACAAACTTGATTATTCGTGTTGTTTTGTGTTTTCAACAGATGCTTGCCAGTAAATTTGAATGCGATAATTTTTATTTTGTCTGTAATTAAGGGGTAAGTATGCCTACTGGCTGCCTTTGATGACTCTCAGATCAAGCCCCCCCCCATAAAGAAAAAAAGAAAAACAAAAAAAATCTCAGTTATTTAACTGCACTTCTACCAATAATAAAACAAGAATTGTACAAAATTGCACACAAAGTATCTTGCACTGTGTCAGCTTGAGTCTGTATATATAAACTAAGTGCTGAATTCATCAAATTTCTGACAAAACAAAAGCCGTAGCTGTTGCTTAATGAAGCATTTCTTTTCCATCATCTTTCCTACACCCCCACTGGATTTCAATGTATCTTTTTACTTGATGTATGTGAAGTGCAGCAGCGCACTGTATCTACATAATTTTAGATAGAGGACTCTGAAGCAGGGCCTCAGTGTTCAGAATGGGCTGGTAATGAGTCACAATTTTCTTCTGCACAGAAGTAAAGGCTGTGTCTCTGTATGTATGCACGTGTGTGTGTGTGTGTGTGTGTGTGTTAGTGCTCCATGTGTGGAACAAAGATAATTGAATGTAAGTGGTGCCTATCAACTGTGGTCGTATTTCTCTGTGGTACTGAAACCTACGGAGATTTGAAAACTCATTTAGCCGTGCCACTTCAAAGAAAAGAAAATATTACGTAAAAACTATGCTGGAAGTGCCCCCCCCTAACCCTTCCTGTCTTCCTCCCCCCTCTGCTGTTGTGGTGCAAAGTGCAGAAAAGACCCTGCGTGTGGAAAATGAATTAGGGTTGCCATTTGACTCTGTTTTCATGTGCTACCATTGTGTATGTGTGTGAATTTGTGTGCTAGTATGCATCGTTCACATCTTTGTCTGGGCTAAGTGTATGTTTGAATTCATGCTAATTAGTGTGTCTTTTGAAAAACAGGAAGCTGTTCCCAGTCTGTGAAGATGAAAGGCATTAGAGCTGTGTCCAGTATTTCCTCCCTGGCGTGTTACACTGTAGCTCCACAGGCTTTCACAACAACATCTCTGACAAAAGACTGAAAGAAGCAGAGAAAAAGAACAACTGTCATGGAGTTTCATAAGCTCCATTTCACAACTGCATCCAAGGGAAAGCCTTCCCGAGATAATTGTAGCCAGGTCCTGAAGGTTCCAGTGCAGAGCACTGCAGAAGGCTTGGAGTCAGGTTATTTGCAATTAAATACGGCAGATGCAGTACAGCATTTTCACCTGATTTAGCTCAACATGCAGTGCTGCACAAACAGAAAGAGTATGAACTGCTAATTAATTTAAGGATGAATATGACACATCTGATGATGAAAATGAGTCTCATAAACAAACTTGCTACTTTAGATTACTTTAGATCCAAACAAAGAGGGAAAACATTCAATACATATAGAGCATGTGAATAAACAATATGAATATATGTGCTTACAACTGGGCCTGCAAATCTAATGAGTTGCCAAGCTTGAGCCAAATATAATTAGCATGAAAAGATTGATGGACTTAATTTACTTACATTTAATTGAGGTAAATATTGTCTAAAGTTTGCTTTTCACAGCACGCTTTGTTGGGATGTTAAATGCTAATATAAAAATGTTCTTCATTACTTTAATAGAAATCTAAATCTGATCCAGTTGTTTTCAGCTACTTTGGGATTACTTTGCAGTCAAATCCCTGCAGTTCAACAAAACAATTAGCACAGAAATTTCACTATATAACCACTGACTACTACTACAATTACCAGTCATTTTAAAGTGTGATATTCTTCCAACATGTTTATGAAAAGTTTGAACAAAACAGAAAATGAAGTAAAAATTTAATTTAAATCCAGAAATTACCAGCCACCCTCTGATAGGTTTTATAGCTTATGCTTACATAAAAGTTGGATAGATGAATTATAACATAGCATTTTGGCCTGAAGAACTTTTATAATTAAAGTGGAAAGGATCGTATTTTTTCATGCTAACGTGACAGAAGTGGCTGAAGGGGACAACTCCCTAAGTCTAATTAAACAAAGAACCTATTCATAATATGCCATGAAATATTTATAATGTGTCCCAGATACACATACTCCAAATTTCACCTCTCGTTATTACTTGAGAGAGGCACAGCTAAAAACTCTCTCTATTATACCTGTCTGCCTTTGCAGCACAAATCACTTCTGATCTCTCTCTCTTTTTTTTTTTTTTTTTTGGTAATCACACCATATACGATTTTGAAAACATTTTTGTTTGTCCTACTGATCACTCAAAACAAAGCTTTACTTTTCACTGGTCCTGTCAGAAGTGTTTTGCTTTACTTTTTTTGATTCCTCTGGTTCTTAATGATCAAAATAGTCACCACTTTTTTTAAAAAGGATGCTGTCACTTGATGTGACGGTGACGTTTTTCCTGCTGCAGACTTTCTTCCTGTTTGTCACAAGGATGGCTTTCTTTGAACACTAACACTCAGGGGAACCATCATAAAGCATATTATTTTCCAAAACAAATTCTCTCGTGATCAATAATTGCTGACTCAGTATGGAGTCCTGCACGATACCAGACTGTAAGTGGGATGTCGTTGCCTTGTTGCATATTAAAACTGGGCGTTTAAATGCCACAGCAGGACAAGGACAGTACAACTTAATGGCTCCTTTTTACTGCAGTTGTTAGGTCCTTGCCTTGGCCCCCAGTGAGCAATATCTTTATATTCAGCAATGGGGACAGCAGAGGAGGTAAAAGATTGTTTTCACAGATTTTTCTTTAAAAGTTAACAAGGGCACTGCATGACATATTTTGTGTTAACAAGGGCGATGCTGTCCCCCCACTCAAATTGCCCCTCTCCTGTTAAAAGCCACCAGGGTATGAAGCAGAAGCTGTTGCTTTGAGGAATGAAGGCCATTGAGTTAAGCTTGTTGAGTTTAATGGAGCAGGAAGGCTACAGTAGAAATAATGGCTGAGGGTGAGCTTAGCTACCAGCCTGTCAGGTACCACAGGGAGGAGAGACGAAGGTTATATCCTCGCAAGATACTGCTGTCTTTTTTTTTACAATGCCATCCATACATACAGTGAATACTTTATTTTAATTGCTTTGTCTTTGTTCCACTGTAAATTCAGTTTTTTGCGTTACTGCAACTAGGACACTGCGTTACATTAACTGCAGTAATGCCTGTATTATTTCTGAGGAACAGTGACAATTTCTTGGCAGCATGGCAGAGCAGTGAATTTACATATCATTACTGATTGTCATTGTTGGTGCTTGCCTTTGTACTTAGAATAAGTCAATAGTTAATACCCATCCATACTTGTTGATATTAAGGCCTTAAATGATTGCCCAGTTGGCTAATGAAGAGTAGACCAGAGTGTGTCAAATGAGCGTCAAACAATGACATTCAGCTCTGATAATAAGGTAATGTGAGCATGTACTGTAAATGTTGCCTGTAGACACCAATATTTATGTCTGTGTGATGGTGATGTGGGGCAGGTGTTATGGTTGTTAATGGTCGGCTTTATGTCTGATGGAGTTTGTCCTAGAGGTTGAGCTGCAAGTCTACTGATTGATGGTAGTGCCGGCCTGTCTGTGTATGCGCAATGATCATAGTGAAAGTTTGTTCATTCAAGTAGAGATTACTTTCTCCTTTTTTCCTCTCCTCTCCTCTCCTCTCCTCTGCCAGATGGCTGCTCCTTAATCAAACTCTCGTACCTCAGAGAGGTAAACACATTACGCTGCCCTGATTACACAGACTTGGCGTAGTATACCACAAGGATGTGTGTGTGTGTGTGTGTGTATGTGTAGATGCGTATTCCTGTAGTTGTGGTGACAAAAATCTGTTCATACAGTCACATTATGAGGACCCACCTTGACAAAATGCCCCACAACGTAAATCTTTAAATATTAGGGTGAAGACTTGCTTTAAGGTTGCACTGGCACAGGGGTCCTGGCGATAGAGGTTAGGGTTTGGTTAAGGTAAGGGTTTGGATTAATGTTTATTGTTATGGTTAGGTGGTGGTTAAGCCTCCAGGAAATGAATGTGAGTCTATATAATGTCCCCAAAAGTCATGGAAATGCGTGAAAATTTGTATGTGTCAAAAGAAAAAAGATGGCTGGTGGATGGTGCCTTTAAAAGTCAGTGCAGTGGGTTATGCTCTTGGGCACCCTCACAGTCCTATTAAGCGATGTTCCATCTAGGAGACACACACACACACACACACACACACACCATGGGTGCAAAAATGATCACTCAGCATATACATAGAGAATAAGTCATTTTCTCTCATTCTCGGACTGTAAACAATCCCCTTGGCCCACTGTAGCTATGGAAACACTTGCTGCCGCAGGCCCATCATGGCCACACTAGTCTGTTCTCCACTGTGGTATACAGTAGTTATCCCTGCCAAGTACTGAGGCAGGCAGACCGCTGTCATACATTGCTGCGAAAGCCATAAAGGATTCTGTCATACAATCCAGGAGATCTATAAGCTCAGTGTCACACAGTAATGTATGTCTAACTGTGAAAACACAGACTTTGAGGCAAGCCTTATAACTTGCCTTGGCAGAGGGAACAAAGCAGGGGGATGCAGCACTAATAGTCTGGCAACCTGATAGTATTAGAGGCAAACAGAACGGTTTTCACAGGACTCAGCTGACCGAGTGCCGAGTGACTGCGGTGTGGCTCCATACTGCTGGGCCTGTGGAAATTCTGAGGGGATAAAAGTGGGAATGTTACATGCTGTTGAGTTATAATAACAATCTTACAGTGAGAAAACCTAAGTTGGTTTGGTTTTATTGACCTCAGTTTTTTAGGGCAGGGTGTGGAGAGGGGAAAAGTGATTTAGGTGCTGAGTGATTGTGCAGCACATTCTAATGTGAGAGTTTTGGAATAACAGTGCAGTGCTATGACTGAATGTAGACTTAATGTGCGATGTGTGACTTTGCGAATGTTTTTTTTTATGTATATTATTTACATAGATTATGTAAACATAACACATAGTGGTATGATATTTATGGAATGTAATGAAGGGCAAAGTGAGAAACAGCATGACGTTGTTTTAAGGTGGGATGGACTGTCTTCCATCTTCATCATCGTAGCAATACATAAAGTACAGTTTGTGTATTACGTTTTTTTGTTTGTTTTTATAGTTTTTTTCCAAAGCAGTATTTTTCTGTTTTGCCAATTTCCACATGGTTGTAGAGTCAGCTGTGTACAATCCAAAGCAAACACTTCTACATATCTTCAGATTCTTCCAAGTTAGAGCTTATGAAGTCCACTTTGCTAGGTGGAGTATGTTTACAGGGGTTGTTGTAGGGTTGTGCTGCTTGCTACCAGATGTAAGCAATGTCATTATGAACAAGGTGGATTTGTTATGATGTATGTGCAAGAAGAAAAGGCATGGTAGTTATTTTGGTTAGCGAATTAAGCTCGGATCTAAAATAAAATCATCGGGCAAGATCACCACACTGATGTTTAGCCCATGATGCTACACATAATTAGCAGCGATGATGCTGTCCTTTGATGAAGCCTGATGAGATGTAGTGAAATTCTTCATGCGTTATAATTTTCTGTGGTGTGCAACAGCGTAGGCGTTGAGAGAATTAACACTATGAATATGGATGCTGGATGAGCATCATGAGAGTAAATGTGCTTACTCTATTGATTAAATCTCCCATCAGTCACCAAGCAGCATGGTCCCCATCCTTTCTCTCTCTCTCTCTCTTTTCTCTCCCTCTCTCCATCCCACATCTCTGTACTCATCTCTGTCAAGGCGGGCTCAGTGGAGTGGTTAAATTGTCCATAGCGCGTAAACGCTCGTTTATAAAAGCCGACAGACGTGGCGGTCGTTTGCTGAAATTAATTACCCCTCGGAGCCACAGCAAGCATGGGCCCTAGTCAGTCAGTCACGGTCCACCACCTTCCAGGCCCCCGTACCTGCAGAGAGAGGGAGAGAGGGAGAGGATAAGAGAGCCAGGGAGGATGACTTGATGCTTGCAACAATGCACCTGAAAAACAGGACGAATAGAAATTCTGTCTGAAATATTTTTAGTTGATGCATTTATTTTGCTGTAAACTGAAAAATGGGATGGCACCAACCCAGCAAAACAATAGAGGTCTAAATAATAAGTAAGAGAAAACTTCTGAGGAAAAATCATGCCAGTATTTGGGTTATTAATTTAGATTGCACATTTTATCTTTGAAATATTACTCCTTCTCCATATTTTGCTTGAGCAGGAGATCCATGGAGAGTTTTGCGCTGACGCAGCCCAAGACGATAATGTGATACACACCGTAGTGACATCAAACTAATCAGTGTGTTCATCTTCAACTAGAGTAACTTAATGAACTTCAGCACTATCTGATGCAACACTTCTCTAACATTAATAAAAGCTTCATCTCCTGTCTGATTTGCATAATTGTTCAAATGAATCCACTAATGCACTGTTCTTTTTTCTTTTTTAATAAAGTGATGATTTGTGTTAAAGTGAGCTGTGGCTTGCTGTTGAGAGGAGAGGGGAGTGGAGGAGGACAGAGGGAAGAAAGGAGTAGAAAGGGGGATAGGAGGAGCGGGATTTGCAAAGGGCCTGAGGTGATTTGTCACCGTTTTGATTCAGTCATGTAATTAAGTGTAAGGTGTTGTACAAGTTATTGTTATTGGTGTGAAGAGATTTTTCATACAGCTTTATAAGGCTACAGAGATGGTTTAAAATGTGTTTCTCATATTGTTCAACTCAATATCTCCTTCCTGTCTGCCTGTCTCGTTGACTCGAGACATCAACGTGTTTCCCTCCTCCTCATTGTTGTGTCTGTGCAGCTCATTTCATTGTCAGTTGAGTCTCATTGTCAGCCACACGTTGTAAGCACTTCAAGAATTCGTGCCAAGGTTTAAATTGGCCTATGACCTTGTGAAATTATCTCTAAATATTTCTGAGCAGGTATCTTGTGACAAGGTTCTAATGTTCTATTTACTCCTTGAGTCCTTACCATTGAATTATGCAGAAAACAATCATTAATCCACAATCAACATCAGCTTGCTACTCATGTACGGTTACTATTTTTGACTTTGACTTGGAGGAAATCTAACCAAATATAATCAGCCTGTAGCCAATTGGGGAACTGAGTTAGCACAATAGGTAGCACACTGATTTGTGAACATTTTTACTGCCCACTATTTGCTATTGCTATAAACTGGATTAGACTGGATTTAATGAGGTTATATTATGAATTCATGTAAATCATGAAAGTATTACAATGTATACAGACAACAATATGCTCCCACTACCCCACCCATGACCTTCTAAAGGATAAGTGAGATAGCTAATGGATGGATGGATAATGCATACATTTGAGTCAGAACTCATTATTGAAAATGACATTTGTTGTCGATGCCCTTCTCATTGTTTGATGTTTGTCCAGTCAGACAGATGCAGACGGAATACAAACACTGAATTATTGAAAGAACTTTTGAAAAAGGGATAATTGTGTATTGTCGATGTTAACCCACCTTAAAGCTAAATTGGAAAATAGACTACTTCTATTTTCTTAATGTGTTTGAACCAGAATTCATCTTATTCGATTTCCTGGATTAAACAAACCAAAAACAGTTTACTCTACATTCTTTGCAGTCTCTGTGTCTGGGTCTCAGGAGACTTGCGAAGAGACAAATTTGCTCATGCTGTGTGTGGCAATTGGATGTAATAGTCCATTTACCACTCAAAATCTGCTGTGTGCAAATACCACAGTGTGTGTGTACATGTGATGATATCCTGGCGACTGATGTTTTCCTTGAAAACCGACCAGAGTAGCTTCTGTAGAATAGGACTATTGTCATCATGACCTCTTCTGTTTTCCCAGCCGTATCTGAGTTAAGATGTGAGGCTTTTACTGCTCTTTTTTCAGGCTTAGTGTTTGTTATACATCTGGTGGTCAGCGATGAGAGAAACACATCCCTGAGTCACAGCATGTTCTTTCCTGCTCCGTTTGAAAACTGCTTTGATGACCGGGGGATTTAAGAACACACGGTGTCAATGAAAGCACTTTGATATTTTGCACCAGCTGTCAGTTTTTGTCTGGTAATTTTTCAAGCGCAGGACATGGAAAATAGTATCCTTCCATAGGATAAGGTTCTTTTGCAAAGAAATACCAATGCAGCTGATACATATTTATCCTCTAGAAACAATAGGCACAGTTGCATTCAAGATGTAATAGAAGTCTGTGTAAAATTAAATGAATGCAGTTAACTTGTGTATTTACCAGTACCATTATGGCCGTTTTGTCTCCAGACAAGGTAATTTGGAAGCTTTATTAAGGCTGTAGAATATGGAGTGAGATGTAAAGATTGTGCCTCTCATAATAGGACTGTACCGTGCAGTTGGAAGAATCAATTCTCTCTCTTTGTTTTCCCAGACTGCGGTGTCAGCAGAATCTTAATTTTTCATGAAAACTTTTGCTTGTGTGCTGCTCATATATAATAGACACACACACACACACACACAGACACATGCAGACCGGATCTCCCTGTATCCCTCTGTCATTTGGCATTCCGCACATTGTGCCGTTGAATGAATGCATAAGCTTCCTCTATCAAACTGCTTAGCTCTGTGTGTGTACAACCCTTCTCATTGCAAACATCCACAAATGCACACTCCTTAACTACAAGTGTCATATAATCAAAATCTGTTTTTGCTTCGAGTCGCCCTACAACATGCTTTTAAATTTTCACAGTGAAATTCAGGCCAGAATTAGTGCAAGATGAGCTCGTGCAGTAACTTGTCATCAAACCCTGTCATCTAGAAGGTTGTAGACTATGACTTGGTTAGGATCAAAAATGACTACGGTCAGTTCACTGAGGTGTAGTTTCAAGAGAACATACAAAATGATGAATGTTTATTAAAGGAACTATGGAATGAAATATTGATATGATAGCCTTGAAAACTAACTGATACGATCAGTGTCTCAAGGAAAGGTGGTAAGCTCTATCGATTGTTCCACCGCTCCTGCTTAACAGTAGTGTTTGCATTATTTTTCTATGTAGGTACATGGCTGTCACATGAGTACATTTAACATAGTCTCATGAAGTCGCTTTTTGTAACATTGTACAAGTCTTGTAGTCTCTCTCTTAGTCTTTTTGTAAAATGTATCCTGATTTAAACTGACCACAGGTTTTTCCACTTGATGATCAAATGCTAAGCTTGCACAGGCATTTGTGGTATATATTCTACACATATATATATGTGTAGAATATATATATATATATACATATATGTATATAAGCAAACTGTTTGTCTTAATCTCTTAATGTCTTCACATTGAATTTGTGTATTATTGTATATATTTTGCTTTACCTCTACTATATCTGATGTCGGCTGAGCAACTGTATACCTGATGACTAACTTCCTGCCTGCACTCTCTTGGATGGCAAAGAATGTCATTAAAGATGCTTTCAAAGTGTTCTTCAGATGTTCTATGTAAAAACAAACAAAAATCCACTAGTGAAAAATAATATCTTGTTAAGAGCACTGCATAGCAAAAATGATAACTGTACACAAATTGCGGCATGTAATATAATCCAGTTCTCAAGAGACACTTGTTTCAGTCCATGGAATAAATAAATTCAATTTGTCACATGGTTAATAAGGCAATACAGATGAAAAATGAACATAAGTGATTCAGAGAGCTGAGTCCAAACTTGCCTCCAGGCATGATGTTGCACTGTGTTATGGGTTATGACTCAGAGTGCTGTTTCACACAACAGTGCTGAGCTAAGACAAGACAAGAGTCATGGAAAAATTCATTTCATTAGTTGAAAACCTGATTAAGTCTCAAACTCTGGAGACACCCTAGTAGTTTCACAGTTGTAAACCGTATATACAATGTTTAGCCTTCTCATATCTGGAGTAGCATTTATGTTCATCCCCGTAAATATTTTTATTTCTGTCATTGCTCCTTATCTTCTCTGGCACATATTAATCTGTATCGAACGTGTGTGCGGTCAAACAAACAAGACATCAGAATCACCTTTTAGGAATGTGAGATCTTGATGAAACAATGTGTTGTAGGCGCCTGTAGCAACTCTATGCTTTCTTTACATACATTTTACACAACAGCGTTCTGTATGTTCATTTGGAGGATGTTTATTTTATGCCATGTCACTACTGTGATTTGTAAAAGCTAAAATGGGAATGCCATTAAGACACTGACAGACACGTGGGCATATAGATAAAAAACACACCCTCTCATACAAGCTCTTATCTAAGAGGAGAGTTTTGCGCCTGAATTCTGTTCTCGTGCCCCTTCTTCCACTGCAGTGAACTTGCATTGTCTGCCAACCTTCGTCTCTTTCACACACACACACACACAGCTGCAGTCAGAGGGCAGAGCAGTCTTTTCATGCATGGCTCACTGTGCTTATGTAAGAGCACTACTTAAACCCAGTTACATCACATAACAGGCAGCACTGTGTCAGTGGGTCACTGTGCCACACAACCGCTGAACTACATACACACTCTGTTTTGGGCCCTTCACTGGGCATGTGTAAGTGGACAACCTCTGTGTGCGCTGAGGTATTCAGGTGCACATTTTGGAGGGTCATTCAAGCCTGTGTGTGTGCCTGTATTTATACACTAATGCCAGCTGACTGAGAGATGCTCTGTCGTAGAAAATAAGTTTTAATAATAGCTAAGATGCAGTGGAAAATATGAGAGTTGTGTTGCTGGGGTTAGGAAATCCAAAGGCTGTTCATATTATGGAAAATGTGCCATTGCTGCACCTATAGAGTGCCAGTAGGGGGGGTCTCTCTGTTTCCAAATTCTACTACTTGTGTATCCTCTTTTCACCCTTTACCCCAGCTCCTGCTCTTCATACTCCCTACCCAGCTCCGCCTTTCTGCCAGCAGAACAGCCCATCACTGTGTCTCTCTCTCTCTCTCTCTCTGTTTCTTTCACACACACACACACACATGCACACACCAGGGCTTGAACCAACCACTCCCACTGTTCTATAGTTCCATGAAAAACAGAGAGGGAGGGAGAGAGAGAGAGAGAGAGAGAGAGAGAGAGAAAGAGAGAGAGAGGGAGGGGAGGAGCATAGCTGCGTTGAAGCCGAGCCCCTCTATGCCTCAGCATGCAGAGTGGAGCAGACGGCAACAGCCACACAAACACACTCCCCTCTCAGTTACATGCACAGTCACACACATACCACACGCACACATCACTACCACCGCCGCTGCCACCACCACCACACACATACACACACACACACACACACACACACATACACACACACACTCAGTGTGACGGCTGCCAGGCGCTGTGGGAAGCAAGCCGTCAGGGAGAAAGCTTGAGAAGAAAGAGAGGGATTGCAGAGGGGAAGAGAAGAAAAGAGAAGAGAGTTGAAGGAGGCACCTTGTGGATCAGAAGGGATTTTCCTCTGTGTGAGTGCGCGTCTGGATAAGGCTATCTGCTCCTTCCTGAGCGTGAGGAGTTTTTACCGAGGCTTTTTCTTTTTTTGCTCATCCTCCACGCCGGGCTCCAGCGATATCTACCTATCTATCCCCAGAGCTTAACAAAAGAGGGAGGGAGTGAGAGAGAGTGAGAAAAAAAGCAGTCACAGCTTCAGCTCCAGACCACCCTCTCTCCTCCTCCTCCTCCTCCTCCTCTCTTCCTCTCCTTCTCCTCCTCTCTCCAGCTCCACATCCATTTGTGAGTTCATCGCTGATTTAACTGTCTTGTGAGGATAGAGCAGAGGACGGCGTGTGTTCTCCAGGATACAGCCGAGCCCCCGGAGGGATTAAGGTCTCGTCTCGTGTGAGAAAGAAGGAGGAAGAACGAGACAGGGAAACGGATACACCGGAAAAGAGACGGAGAAAGACAAGAGTGAGAGACGCCGGAAAGCAAATTGAGGGGCATGTTCAGGGCAGCAGAGAAGAAAAAGAGTGAGTCTGATTTTTAGAGCGGAGAGTGCAAGAAACCGGCAACCAGATCCCATCCATTCCTTTCTCCTCATCCTCGTCTTCTTCCCTCTCCTTTTAACCTCTCTCTGTCCTGCTCTTCAGTCCCCCCCTATTGTTTCCTCTATTGCCTCCTACTATCCTTTCATATCTTCTTTTCCTCCCAGTCCACCTCCTTCTCCCCCAGCTCTGTTTTTCCTGCCACTCCGGATTCTCTCTGTCTCTCTTTCCAGACCCTCGGGGAGAATGTTTTTGTGAGGTTCCCTGTGAGCTCCCAGACAAGTAGACAGACTATAATCCCAAGTACTATCTACCCTTCTATCCATCCCTTCCTCTGTGCGTTTATCACACACGTCAGTTAGAAGAGAACGTTCTCTCTCCTCCGCTCTTGAGAACAGTCGTCTGACGGATCCAGACCAGCCCCTTGAAGTGAACATAACCCACCTGCGAGCTTCTATCTCCAGCCTCCAGAACCTTCAATTGGATTCCAGCTACATGGGAAAACGTTTGGAGCAGCAGCCAATGTACCCCCACTACACCTACTATTACCCCCACTATCTCCAGACCAAGGTAGGATGGTCAGCGAGGTTGATCTATTTTACCTTTCTAACTTAAAGGGAACAAATGTTTTTGTGTTGCAAAAGCACATGTCAGTTTTTCGTCTTGCAACCCTCTTTAACTCTATATTTTCTCTGTCTCTTGCTTCTTTAAATCTTAAGTCACTCTTGCCTAAAGTCATGTTCCTGAATGTATTTACCAGACCCAAAGAGAGGTCTGATTCTTAAAGAGTGATATTATGTTTCATCAAGCCAGGAAAAGATTTAAAAATTACAAAGTTTATGGTAAAACTGCTTGGACAAGCCATAGGGATAGATGAATAGCTGAAAGTGTCTCACAAGACAGCTTGCTAAATGGGACCATATGTCCCCTCTCCCCCAATTTGTCTGTGAGCAGGGAGATATGGTGTCACTCAGCTTTTTCCGTTTACATCCACAGTTAGTGCTTGACCCCATCCTCCCCGCTCTGACCCCACCAGCTCCAAGTTCAAGTTCAGGGCATGAGGCCCACCCTTCCCTCAGCCCTTGTTTTCTCTGTTACTTGGTCGCTCGCCCACCCTGCACCCCCACCTCCACCCGTGCCTTCACTGGCCATCCCGAACCATACCCACTCATGATGGTGTTTTAGATGTGATGGATGCAATGTGATTTACTTCTCTGACTACCAAAAGTACAGAGCTCAGTGTTTTTCTTTGTTCTTTTAGTTTCATTCCAATTCTCTTACTCACATGTGACATGCATATCCAGATGCATGCACACACACCATATTTCCCACTCTGAGTCTTCTACCACCACAAAGAGGAAAATGGATTGCCAAGGCCTGATTAGTCACTCCTCTATCGTATCCCCCAGCTCGCCATTCCCTTTGTCTGTTGTGATTCATTTGTTTCTTTCTTTTCATGTGATAGTAAGTGTGAGGGGCTTGCAGGTTTGTTACAGTGTTTAGCAAATGTGTACGTCAGTAGCCATGAGATGGAGAGAGGAGCGAAGATAAAAGTGTAGGAGTGGGATGCTATGAGAATAGAGAGATCATGCTATTGGGTGGACACTGTGTGGGAGGAGCAGGTAAGAAAATTATTGCTCCACAGATAAAAATATGTTGAACTTTGAACCAGACGCAGACTGCATGATGCATTTGCAGCCGGTAGGGCTATTTTCCCCCAGATTCCAATCCAAATGATTTAATACAGAGCATCCCGCCAATTTACAATCTGATATTTACATTTCCCTTCAGTAGACAGCTACCGGGTGCACACAAGACATGTCTGAATGCATCATTGTAGCTCTGCAGCTCCATACTTAAATGTCTATTTTAAAAAAAAACAAACAAAAAACAAAATGACGAACTGTGGAGGAGTCTGTATCTCTTGTCATTTCTAAAATAAAGACCAAGAACACTCAAGACCCTATCAGTAATATTTAAAGTGCAATCGCAATTGGAATGATATCAGATTTATTATATTGAAAGAAGCTGTTAACTGCCGTCTCTCTAAACACAAAGTACAAGTGGTCTACAGAGACTTTGCAGATGAAAGCTGATACAGACGCAGCATATTGAGAAAGCAAGAACTAAAATTTGGGGTTTTATATAGCTGATACTGATCAATTAAAACATAAAATAAAATTCTCTCAAATCAGCTCTAGGCATCTCTATTATTAGGTGGCTCAGTGTACTAAATGTTTTTTTCTAGTTTTGAAAAAATTGTACTATGAAATCTAATAAAACTTTAATATTTGGTGAAAAGATCTTTTCAGTTTAGCTTAACTGATTCAAGTACATATTGACAAAATTGTATTCATTGCCTTAGACGCATCTACTTCAGCAGCTCTTCACTGTTGGCTGAGAAATTAAAGTAATATTTCCAATTAACTGTGGGATGCATTTGCAGATGACATGCGCAGATTGCATTTGCAGTTTGTCTCAGAGCTTCACGCATTCACATCTGGGAGCTGTCTGACAATTTTAAGAATATGCTCCAGATGAATAAACAGAAACTAGAAACTGTTTCTTAATGCACATCTGTGTGTCGTTGTAATAAACAACAACAACACGCCCTTTTGTTTGCTAATGAGCAAATGCATGTCTGCAACTGGATAATATAAGCCTTGCTGATTCAAAATGTCCTTTTAATGAACAAAACTTCAAGGATATATATGGTAATTGTATCTTGGTGTTTTTTCCCCAAACAGAATGAATTAAAATGACAAAACTAAGTTGTTGATTTTTTTTTTTTCATAAATTAAAATTTTGCAGCTTTCACATCCAGTGTTTTTGGCAGCTTTTTTCATCATTAATTATGTGGCTGCATTAATGCTGCATATTTACACTTGTTAAAAATGCTATGACTGCATCAGATTTCTAATGAACTTAAAAGGGAACCATATTTAGTTTTTATAACAGGAACAAAGAAGTGGCATATCCTATCAGCCCTATCACTGATAAATTTAGGAGCATCCAATAAAAATTTCTCTGTGATCTGTAGCTCTGTTGCACAAGATGTTATGCTGTTTGCACATGTATGCTAGGAATTCTGATTAACTTCAACATGTGATGCACTTCTGTCACATCATTTTATGTGTACAGATGTCACCATGTTACACTGCTGTGTCTTCTTCTATGATTTATCTCCATCAGTTCAAGGTCATCTAATTTCTCTCAAGTATCTGCAACAGGCATCTGGCCCAGACCATCACTTCATTCCTTACACTCCATCCATCCCTCCCACCAGCCCTGCCTCCCTCCCTCTGCTGTCAAGGTCAAATCAAATTGGATCCTACCTTCCCCAGCATTCCCTCTCAGGCTGTTCCTGCATGTGTATGTGTGTGTGTGTGTGTGTGTATGTGTGTGTGTGTGTGTGTGTGTGCTCACATATACATCCATATATGGAAAAAAAAGCCTGAATCCTGTATGTCAGCTTTGTATCTGTGACTGTGAATGAGCCTGGAACTTTGTCTGCCAGTGCATATGTGAGTGTGGACTGAATGTATTTGCACACTTTCACATGTGGAAGTCTGTAAGTGCATGTGTGTATCCTTTGTTAATGCCAGTGCATGTGTGTATGTGACCTCTGAACATAGCCTGACCCCATCTCAGTGCAGCTTGCTGTCATTAAAGCTTTCCAGTCCCAGAAGAACTGTGCATGTCTGTGTGCCTGTGTGCACGCATTTGTTGTGTGTCGTGTGTCAGAGACCCCATAGAATAGCTCAGTTTTGCACCTTGACGAGAGCCTGTTTGAATGGTCTGTGCTGATCTCTGATTTCAAATATGAGAAGATTGTGTGTGTGTGCGCATAGGTGGGTGTGAACGTAGGTGGGTAGGGAGTTTTCAAGCTCTTTCCTTAGTATACTGTGGACAAGAGCAGACAAAGACGTAGCAGTTGTTATTTATTATGTGATTTCTTTTTAGCTATGTCTCACAGTTGCCATCTCTCGCTTTCTCTCTCTCTCTGTCTCTCTGTCCCTCTCTTGCTCACTGATCTGATTGGAGATGTAAATGGCCTCTTATTAATCTTGATTCCAGGGAGTGGAGGCTCTCCTCCTGTAGAAATCAATCATGTGCATGTGTGCATGTTTGTGTGTGCGCTGCCTTCACTGCCTTACAATAGCAATCTTTAAACAGACACACTCACAAGTGCACACACATGCACCACCTTCACACAAAAGCAGTTATGAAATGACTAGCTTAAACTAACAATGCTGAGGCAGGTGACAGACTGTGTGTAAATCTGCAGCTATTAAACAGAGAATTGCTCTTACTCTGCCTCCATGATGGGCTATAGGTACAGTTAGTGTACATTAGCAGTGGTAGGGAGGGCAACATGGCCTCTCTATGAGGCCCTTAATCATGGCCGTAAGAGGGGTTTAAGGGGATCAGTGGAAGGGTTAATGCAGAAATACTGCTGCATTGTTGCATTCTCTGTGTGATTTGGTCAAATTTAACCAGCGGGGTATCGGGGGGTGCTACAGCACAAATCTACCATTTTTGGGATTTTCATAGTAGCCTATGTGAGTGAGTTTCAGTTGGCATATTCTTTATTCTTGCTTTATTCTGTCCTTAAAGAGCATAAGTCATCATTCAGATAGCATTTTTCTTACATTTTGCAACCAGATTGGAGAAAAATGTAAAACAAATTATCTTAGCTTGTGATTGTTGCTGTGACTTTTTGAGCGATTTCCTGTGGTTGGGGTGGAATGTGTAATCACAGCAAATTTCACAGCAGCAGCAACAACATCAGACAACATCATCATAAAGGGCAAAAGTAGCACTCGTGACATACAAGTATATCATTGCTTGGTTCTGACAAGATAATATCTCTGGTTTTACTCCCTTGTACTCACACATTTGTTCTTTCCCACTTTAAAGCCTCTGATAATCAGGAATTACATTTGCGAACATTTTTATAAATTTCATCTTTTGGACTCTTGCTTAGTCAGGCGCTTTATCTGCAGTCAACACATACTATAACTCTTGTGATATTTTCTAGTTCATCCTGTTTCCCCTTATGAATTAACTTATCTCAAACTGAATTTACTTTGACCTTGCACATGATTTCACATATCTCTCTATACATTTATATAGCTAAACCTTCATCTGTGTAGGTATGCATGTTAGTGCTCCTGAATGTAGAAGAGCTATTCAAGTTTTTTTTTTTTTTTGAATCTTCTTAGCCTCTGATGGTGATTGACCGAGGATGTGAATCTTTGATGATAATCGTCAAGAGCAAGATAAGAGAGAAGCTGATAGAAAAAAAGAAAGGCACATTATCAACCAGCCGATCATTAGTTTTCTGCAGATCAGTGTGCTAATATGCTCAGTGGCACATGAGGAGCGTTAATTAGGGTAATGAGAAACAGCATTCAGCTGATATCAAAGTAATGACACATGCGGACACGCCCGGACATCTAAATAGAATATCCCATCCCTTCAAAAATGAGCTTTTCACATTCAATTACTTTCTATTATGTGCTAGATAAATGTGGTCAGCGGTTGGCTCAACAGTGATAAGTAAACATCATAAAGGCAGGAGGCAGAGAGGACACCCACCCACACACACACACACACACACACACACACAACATGAAGATAACTCCTGTGTCAAAGAGGACACACACAAAATAATGGATAAAGTCACACCGAGCTGTGTCCCATCCTCCCTTTACTATCACTTCCTTCCTTCCTTCCTCTTTTTTCTTTCCAAGCTTCTGCTCCTCCTCCTGTCAAACATAAAGTACTTTGCCTTCGTCGAAACAGCAACTATAAATTATGCAGCGCACATCACGCAGACGTACGGAAACTGAATAGTGTGTGTGCATGCGTGTGTGCACACACAAAGTAAACAGTGGCATTTATGGCACGACATGCATTCTGCTCAGGCCCTGTTTCTCCTCACATCTGCCCGCCTGCACCAGTTGTAGTTTTACAACTGACAATATTATCTTGTGCCTGTTGTTTAAGACTGAGCTTCTCTGTTTGTATCTCAGCTCTGCTCTTGATAGCTTCATATGCAAATATAGAGACTAGCCTTATGTTGCCTTCTTCCAATGCCCTACGCAGCACTCTTGCTCCCTCCTTGCTTTTTTTCTGCCTCTCTCTCACTCTTTTCCTGCCTCTCTCCCACTGTGTTCTGATCTCTCTCTCTCTCTCTCCCTCTCTCTCTCTCCCCTACCATCTGTTCAGTTTGCTGGGCCTGGGTAGTTTTTACTGCTTAAAAGGGACTCTCCTAACCACCCATATATGTCCATTTATTATCCTCTGTGGGCTGTTCTATTCTTGTCCCGGTACAGTAGCGGACACTGACCAGTGCCTCGCTATGTCGAACAGGAGTGAAAAAGCTTCAGCAGGTCAGCGCATGCACGATAGGGTCAGAGAGGATCACCCCTGCCAGTTTTGTAATAAAAAAATATGTGGAGGAGGACAAAAGGGAGAGAAAGAAAGGAAAAAAGAGGATAGATGAGGAAAAGGGATGGGAAGGATAGCAGAGCGAGATATATCAAAGAGAGAACAGATGGCAGCAGCAAAAAGAATTCAACAGAAGAGAGAGAGATAGCGATCCAAAGGGAAATAAAGAGCGTTGCAGTGAAGCAGGCAGAAGTTCTGGGCTGGGTCAGGGAATAATGGTGCTGCTGCATTTTTAATAGTTGGCCACTTTGTAGCGACCCTTGTCTAATGGATTCTCTGCCTCTTAAAAGCTCCTGTCAGAGCCCTCTACCTCAGTTACACCACGGAAATTGCTGAGGGCTCCAGTAGTCCCCAACACTTCCTCATAGAATGTCCAATGATCTGATATTGTCTGGCAGCAAACGTAATTCTAGTTAATATGCAGATGTTTTGGCAGATCGTGTTTAGAGCTAATTTTACTTACAGCAGCTGAAATACTGAGAGCTTGCCCGCACTGCTATCACAACTCTTGAGATGCACGGCTCTGGCCATCAGTGTGCCGGCTTTTAGAACACCCTGCTAAGTGCCTGACAAAGGCTTTATTGGTGGGTTGAAAAGGGGGAGACAAAGAGCACAACCTCTGGCTTTTAGCTATTTTAAGAGTGCGTATGCGTGTGTGTGGATAGAAGAAGGTTATGTCCAGGTTTTACAAATGCTGCTAACTCGGCATTATATAGACTGTGGCCTTCAGCAATACAGAAAATAATGAATGTCCAGACACCTTGCATCCATTCATTAACAGAACATACTGATAGATGAATGCAGTTTTTAAATTGCTGATGTTTAAGTACATGTACTGTATGTCTACAGTTTTAGCAGTTTGCTTGTGGCCCAGCAGTTATTGTACACAACTGTAAAGTGTATTTTTTCCAATGCTTTGTCTTCTTATCCAGAAGTTGCCCATTATTCTCATTAACCTTGTAATACATAATAGTTATCTCACAATGCAAATGGTGATATTGTTGAGTGCTGTTCACTTGAAGTTGCAAAGTTCACTCACCTCCAGCTTTCTGGGTCCTCTGTTTGAGCATATTTTAGATGCTAGATTTGTTGATCTTACTGTAATTATGGGAGATGGCTATTAGTATAAAAACAAATGAGTGTGGGTGTGAAAAAACACATCTGCTGGGATTCTAGTCGACTCTTCATTAATGTTGGTCAGTAATCTGAAGGTCTGTTCTTAAGGATCCTTGTCTGACCTGTGTGGGAGCTTTTTGAAATCCAAACCTTTTGACCCACTATACCCCAGTGACAAGCTGTTCACACAGACTGTGGGCATGGCACGTCACACATGGGCAGATGTTGTCTGAACCTGTTCCATCTAAGTGCAGTCTTAGGTATTGTTATTATAAATGTCATCATCTACCCATTACACACAAGTTGATCCAGTATAATTAAGATTTGTTTTGTTTTGTTTTGTTTCTTGATTAATAAAATTATAATTTTCACGAAAACCTACTAAATTATACTACACATCTTGTTCAGACTTTACAACAGTCATAGTCATATCTAATGAATTTTAATTAGCTCGTCACTCTTTATGCACTTTGACTCATCCATTTTCTAAACTACATATCCTGTTCAGTTTTGTTTGCTTCAGTTATTTACATATAGACAAATGGAAATCACTGTTTGACTGTTCTTTGTCTTCATGTACCCAAGTAATAATAATATTTGGTGTTCACAAACCGATTATACTGTATTTATGCAACTGAAAATATTAATCTCTAACTAGGGGTGGGCGATATATATTGTCTGCGATAGTACCGTGATTGTAGTTTTAACGATGTGCAAATTTATATTATCGAGTATTTAAATGACTTCTCCAAAAACAAAACACATGTGGAAACTCTTCACATTATTTTAATAAACGGTGCAGCAACGCTCCTCACAGCACAGCAGTATATAGTCACACGACTAGTGGGCCTATGTAATCACATGACCTCTCGCTAGCATCCCTCCTTGCAACAGGTAAGCAGCGCATGGTGATGAGAGAAAATGCAGGTACCTCCAGTCCCTGAAGATACTTCAGATGATTTAGTGCCGAGATGCGGGTCTACCTTTCTAGCATGGAAATGGTTTGATTTCAAAAAGACTGACGTGGGTCAAAAGAGTGTCATATGCAAGATTTGTTGAAAATCTAACACCGTGAAACAAAGCTCCACAACAAACCTGTTTCACCACCTCCGAACCAACCATAGCAAAGAGTACGAAGAATACAAGAAATTTCGAGACTCTGCTGATCAACAGAAACGAAGCAGGCCACCTTGTCAGCACACCCAACAAACCCTTGCTGAATCATTCAGCAGAAAAGTGCTGCAAGAGAGAAAAAGTGAACAATGGCAAGAAATAAATGCTATCACCAAATTCACAGCCAAACCAATGCAGGAGGGACAAGGCTTTATTGACGCACGATACACAGTGCCTAGAAGGAAATATCTCAGTGAAACTGCTCTCCCCACCCTGTATGACACAACTCATAAAGCTGTGTTTGACGAAGTGCAAAAGGCGACACACTTTGCAACAACAACCGATTTAAGGTCGAGCAGGACACTGAAGCCATACCGCTCTCTGACCGTGCCTTTCATTGATGAATCTTGGCTACTTTGGAGCTACCTTTTGCAAACATCCTATTTCCCAGATGACCACACAGGAGACATCATTGCCCTTGGACTGAAAGATGCCCTCACATCATGGTCGTTGAGTGAAGAGGGCATGGTCTGCATGACCATCGACAGCGGTGCAAATGTCGTCAGTGCACTCAGAAGCAACAACTTGAAAAGGCTACCATGATTTGGGCACCGGCTTCATATTGCAGTCGGTGAGTTCTCATGTCAATATTCGTATTTACTGCAGTTGATCTGAAATAGCAATTTGAGTAGTGTCACTGTTGAAAAATGTTAAAGTTAAACAGCTTAAGAAAATATAAATTTATATTATTATATGTTTATTGTTATTGGACGCTATACCAAATACCTAGCCTATATGAAATTAACTGCTATTTTAAATTGCAATGCGTAATGGTATAAGGTCAACATACATGACACTAATGCTTCATTCATGGCAACAATGTTCCATTTCAAATATTTTCTAGAGAAGAGTATGCATGATACTAGGGTAGACCAAACCATTGGTGTCTGCAAGAAGGTGGTGGGAACTTTTTCCAATAGCTGGAAATGAGAAAAGCACTGGTAAATGCTCAAGATCAGGTGAAGCTCCCAGAACATAAACTCATCACAGAATCACCAACAAGATGGGACTCAAGACAGCGCATGACTGAGAGATTTATTGAGCAAGACAAGGCCATTCGTCATGTGCTAGGTGCAGACAATAAGCGCAGGCATCTTATCCCAACATGGCAAGATGTTGATGCGCTAGAATCAGTGAGCAAAGCACTTAGTCCCCTGCTGGAGTTTACAGATGCTCTTTCAGGTGAGCAAGTAGTAACAGTTTCCTACCTGAACCCGGTCCTGTCATTATTTAACTGGATCTGACAGACCAATCTGATGATAAAGATCTCACAAAAAAAAAAAAAAAAAAAAAAATCAAGGAAACCATTCTGGATTACCTAAACACAAAGTACAGAGATGACAATGTGGATGGCCTTTTAAGTGTGGCATCCACACTTGACCCGTGGTTTAAAAACCACCACAATGATGATGATGATCAGATGATAATGTCAACAATTACCTCTGAACTTATGGCTATGGCAACTCAGGAGGAGAGAGATTATCCAGGCCCCTCAACTGCCACAGCTCAGAAGATGGAGCAGATGGTGGTGACACCAGTGAGCCAGTCAAAAAGACAAAGAAGTCTTTCAGCAGTTACTTCAAAAAACAAGTGAGAGGGGAGTCACTGGCTACTGGCATGGAAAAGGAAATCAAGAGCTACCTCATGATACCAGAGGTGGACAGTGATGTCAATCCACTTTAATGGTGGAAAACCCAAGAGATAAAATTTCCCAGACTGGGAAAGCTAGCAAAAATGTATCTCTGCATCCCTGCCCCTCAGGCAGCCCTTCAGAGAGGGCATTCAGCACAGGAGGAAATATTGTGACGTGTCACCGGGCTTCACTCAAGCCTGACAGTGTGGACAGACTGGTGTTTTTGGCACACAATTTGAAGTAAACCACCTGTTGTGAACTGTTGGCCTTGAATGTTCAAAGTTCTGCAAAGTTTCTGGTGTTTGGCCTTAACTGTGACAATACTGGGTATTGTTTTTCTATTTGAGAATTGTGGACCTTTTTCAAAATTATTGTCATTTGTTTATATATCTCTTTCTATTTATTTGAGAAAAACCTTATTGAACCTTTATGGCAAATGTCTTTTTTGCGTTTTTTTGTGACAATCCAGGACCTGGACAATAAGGCTATAAGCACTTGCTGTTGATGATGTTCAGTATTTCTTATGAATGTATGGAGCACTAAAAAAGCAATAAAAAAGTGTGTTCCTTAAACATTGTGCCTGTTATTGTAATCTGCATAATAATAATGTACAACTCAGAGAATTCCAATCGCATTTTTGAAAATATCAACAAATTATCGTTATCGTCAAAATCCCAAAAAATATCGAGATAATAATTTTTGCCCATATCGCTCACCCCTCTAACACATGGTAATTATTTGCATAAATTGTCTGCATTAAATGCATGATGTCATTAACACCTGAGGTTTGGTCGGTCCTTTTCTTATTCTCGTTTTGTGTGAGGTGTTGTGGGTTTTGGTGCTTTGGTTGCCGAGTGATCCCAACACCGGGGACCACAGAGATAATTGAAAGAATGGCCCGAGGGCTTTTCCCCCATATGCTGTTCCTCATCCTAGTTAGCTGTTGCTTCCCTCTATCTGACTCTCTTTCCCTGTCTCATTCTCGCTCTGCTCCTGGTATCTTTTACTACGTCTTGTTTCAGTGCCTTGCAGGTCAGATATTTTAAAGGAAAATTCCACCCTTGAATACCTCTGCATACCACTGTTAATGTGAATCAATTTGTGACCTAAAGCACTTTCCATTTATTTTGCTATCTCTCATCAGCTACTTCAATATCTCTACATTTCATAGAATGTCTTTTCACAACCTCCAAAGAACATTTGTGGAGAGCAGAGAGACTAAATGTAGTGACTTTTCAATGGAATAAATGTGGAAAAGACTCCACTGACTACCTTTTGCCACATATCCTGAAAGAAATCAGCTTCTTCGGGGTACTTTTCATCACTCGTGGACCTTATGGACTGCGGACGCAACATCTTCTCTGGCAGTCGATAGACCACACCTACAAAGTTTGCTGGAGCTGAGTATTTAAATGAATTAAGTTAAATGAATGTTCAATTAGGTGTGGACATACACCTTGAACATGAAGAGGAGAGTGTGATTACTGTTGAGTGTGAGATGAGTGTGAACATCATTATGTCAACATGTGGACAGTCCGGGGATATTTTCTGAATATGTATAGTTATATAGTTATATGTATAGAATATGTATAGTTTTGTTTTATTTCGTTTTTGCGTTGTGGAGCTAACATTTACGCAGCTGTCTTCGTTTATCTGTTTTTCATCAATTAGGGTAGATGCATGCTAGTTCTGGCCCATGAGGAATGGCAGAGTAAGGACATGACCGGCTGCTCATTTATAACACATGACATTTGTGGCTGCCTACATTTGCGAGCACAACTTGATTAAGTATAAATGGACTGTGTGGCTATAGCCTAGGCTGTAAAGCTTAGTGATTTGGGTGTACTGTTACATTTTTGACTTTGGTTGACTTGCCTATTAAAGAAATTGTTTATTTGTTTAATGCTGCTTATTAGCCACTTTACAATCAAAGCTCATGTTGTTGCAATTAAGACTCACATGAGCTTCATTTGTTTCATTGGACAGGGTCTACTTTAGGTTTAACTCCTCATGACTTGATTTCTCTCCTGTGGTGGTTTGTAATTGCAGACACATGGAGGCCATTTCCCTGAAAAAATACATATGTAGCTAAAGAAATCAATGAACAAAAGAGTGAAAAATGCTACAGTTATTGAGACTCTCACTTATTGAAAAAATAATAATAAAAAAAACTACCACCTCATTAGCACATTAAAATTCTCAACAAAATACTAAATATGTAACTGAAAATGTGCAGACCGTTTAACAGATAGTTGTAGTTTGATCAGAAAAACAAGCCTCTGTCCCCCAAAGTTCCAAAGAGGGTCAAATGTAGAACACACCACTTTAACTGTCTCATACCTTCAAGTAGACAAACTATTGGTGAAGTATACCAACCCAGAAAACCTCAGGAAAATATTCAGCCTTAGCACACGCTTTACTTTCTCCTCAATACTCCAGTGTCTCGCTGTGTAACCACTGATTGTGTTTAAATTTGTGTCATTTCTTTACTTTTTTTAGCAGCACCAGTAGGACAGCTCCGAGTGTGAACAAACTCTGACAGTCGACCTCTGTACATTTTTGCTTTTCAGTCTGGTAGGAATATCCAAAAAAACTCACTTAAACTCTGTAAAACTACCACAGTGTTTGCCCTTAGAGACAGTTTTAGCTGGGTCATAGACAAACTCTTGTCCCCGAGCCAGAGGTGGCTGGCCGGGCCAAACATCTCCTATTCCCTGCTAATGAAATCCTGAATAAAACCCTCCCTGCTCAGCTTGATCCCTTACACATATGCACACACACACACGATTGCACAAGTATAAACACACAAACACAGACACCCACTCTCTGGGGTTCTGGTATGCCTGCACGCACATGCGGGCACACACAAACACACACACACACACTCACAGAACCCCTGCAGTCCCAGCCAGGGATTATCCGAAGAAAACACTCCTTTTGTTGGGCCCCAGTCAAATTACTTTTCAGAGCTCTCATGCTTTTATAAAAGCTGTCTGCGTAACTGTGTGTGTGTGTGTGTGTGTGTCGGGGGGGGGGGCATGCCAAATGTAGGCTGTAGCTGATTGCAGAGAGCACATTCAAAGTGAATGGTCACTAACGACACTTGAAAGTAAGCTTGTATATATTGCCCTCAGTTTGTTTGTGTGTGTGTGTGTACCCATATGCCAGTGATTTTCTAAAGATAGTATCACACCAAATCACCATGTTGTGTTGTTGTCTGCTGGCAGTCTGATCTGGTGTTTGTGATATTTCAGCTTGACATGATGAATAAATACACTGACACAACATGGTTGGAGTTGCACTTCCTATAGACCTGCTGCTCCTGGGACTCCACCCAGTCTGTGAAGAAATATTCAGGAAGTTCTGGACAACTACTACAAGGCTGTTCTCAATAGAAAAAGGACAGCGTTGGTCATTCAAATATGTGGCTTCTAAGGGTCGTTGTTCACATTCTCCTTCTTTCTGTTTCTTAATTATGAAACCAATCTTTCTCAAATTTGAACCAAGTTCTTTCAGCTGCCCAAACATAACCAAAACTTTATCATAAGGATGACAGATCAGGAAAAAACTCTCATGTGTTGTTTTTTGGTTTGTTTATCTGACCTTTTTTGTTCTTGAGGTCCAAGGATTTGTTGAGTTCAGGGAGACCTCTGAAATGACAGCCAATGTATATATGCTCAGCAGATAATTATTTTCTGGGGTACCAACTCTCAGCCTGGGCAATGGCCAACTCAGTTGACTGGGCACAGATTTTAAGCTACATTCAGCTTCTATTCATTCACACTACTGGCTCTCCTCAGAGACTTCCAGTCTTTTTCAAAATCGTGTGAGAGTGTCTTGCGTGCGAGTATGTTTCGGTGTGTGACTGCCTGTGTGAGAAAGTATTTGTGTGAGATGTGGGTTTGTGCTTGTGCCTGAGACACAGAGAGCTGAGGCGAAAGTGCCAAAGTGAGAGATAAACAGAGACTAACAACGAAGGAGGAGAAGCAAAATGTGTGCACGTGCGTGCGTGCACGTGTGTGTATCGAGGTTGCAAACTAGCTTTGTAGCTCTCAGTGAAGTGTTGATTTAAGTGGAAGTGGGGGGAGGAGATGGGATAAAAGGCCTGACTAGATTAGGCTGGCACTCACTACTGAGGCGTGCTGTACTGCCTGGCCTTTCAGCGCACTCTCAACTGAGCATGTGTGTGTGTGTGTGTGTGTGTGTGTATGTGTGTCTGAGAGACTTGTACTTCTGTGACAGCATTGAGGACGCTCGAATGGGATTTGTGTGTGCAGCTGTTGGATGCAGTTACTCTGATATCAGTACAGCTGTACAATAAAGCAGCCACTATAAGCAGTACTGAGAAGCATAATCACTGTTCTGACATCTCAGCAATATTCTGTACGGGCCATAATGTATGTTACCACTGCAAAGTTCCATTGTGAAATGTATGGAGGTTTCAGAGTGTCAGCCGCAGTTCTGTACATTCCTACTGTATATCTCCGATTTTTTCTTTGTTCTTTTTTCTTTTTCTTTGTCAAGGAGACACGAAATAGATTAGACAGTGCTGCTGTTTTATTTTTCATCTTTATTTCTTTTAATATAATTCTAATCTTACAGTTCCTGCCAGCAGGAGGCTGGATTCCATATCCAAGCTCCCCCACCCGGAGACTCGACTGTTTAAAGTCAAGTTAATCTCCAACAATAATAGTTGGTTGGCTAAGTGGCTTGCAAAACTGTCTTTCTATGTTAGCCTCTCTGTGTATAGGAGGCTGACAGTTAAGGGTAAAAATAACATTTAAAGTGGTTTAAAATGTTTGAGGTGTGCTTGATTTAACGCGAACAGACAACATAACGGCTTCAGAAGTGGTAACGCTGCTTGTAAAATATGACAAGTCATCCGCCTTCTCACTTTTTCAGATATCAAGTATGAATTCTGCTGCTCCTCAGGAAAGGTTTAAAAAGCAAAAGAAGCTCTCTTATTACTGACAAGGTGTTTGTGCATTAATGTTTAACAGTCATAAGGCCTTTATAGAATGGGGATTAAAGTACAGTTGAATGAGTAGGGGTCTGTGGTCTCATTTTGGCAGCAGCAAGGTGACAGTTGACTGAAACCGCTGCTAAATAGTTCATTCTGTAATAATTAATTTTTTACCTCTGTTCAGTGCTGCCCCAACTGTACCATCATGCTGTCATTTGTGCTGAACCATCAGATGAGATGGAGACATTAGTCTGCTGCTTGTAATACAGCAGCAATCTGCATATTTCATTGATTTAACTTCCTCTATGAATAATTAAATCCTTGGGAGCACCTCCATGTGCATGTATGTGGGCGTCCGTGCTCAGTTGTGTAGCCATGTATATACTGCTTAGCTGACGTGCATTTGTAGGCTCAGTTGGTATGTGTGTTCATATACCTGCATTTGTGTTTGCCATGGTGAAGGTCATTAAAACATACTTTGAACGTTACGAAAATGGACTATGGACTACAGGGCATCAGTGCAGAAGTTTGACATTGCAGTTAGAGGACTTTGTGATCAAAGCTCGACATTGTTTTGGGACTCTGCATATTTGTGTGTGTGGGTGTTTCTGAGGCTTCCTGCTATCATCTGTGCTGTTTTTGGGCTGACCGATGACTCAGGGTCATTGACTCATTTCTGCACTACTGAAGCTGGCTGAGCTGCACCGGATTTCCCAAACTATCCTAATGGTAAAATCACAGTATTCTGTAACCTTGTCATCTTTTGCTGTTATATTTCAAAATATTATTAGTATCTAACCGAATGCTATTTGTTTCACTAAACACTGGGACCAGTTAGATTTTACTCCTTCCTCTAGTGAAGCGGCAGCAGATACATTCAGTGTTATTTTTACTTTTTGGACAGCAGTGAATCCTGAACCTCTTTCCTAATCACTAAATAGGTCTGCCTTTCTTGCTTTAAAGGGTAATTCCAGGAGTTTTTAAACCTAGCCCATATTTTTACAAATTTTGGAATGTAAATGATTCATACCTACATGATTACTGCAACGTTATTCTTTGAGGCTTCAACTGTCAACATTACATCTGCTAAAGGTTGCTGCTCCAGTTGTTGCCACATCTAGGACTCTGTAGGGATTCTTTCCAGAATGTTGTCAGGCCCTTAGAGTAATGATCTCAGTCTGTGAGTGGCAAAAAAGGCATGCGACTTGACCCAAAGGGTTTTGCAGCCATCGCATTTGTGTTACAGCTGCCATCTAAGGTGTTCTGCTCGACCAATTTCAACATTTTTTGTAAATATGAATAATTTATACACCAAAGTATGTGAATATAGAGCCCAGGTTTAAAAAGACCTGAATTTCTGGTTAACTGATACCCTATTTTTACAGTTTTGTTTCATGTCTTCTACCATTAGAACTCAACTTCCATTTTATTTAGACTGTAAAAATTCATACATGCATGCACACATGCCGTAGTAAATGAGATGCATAGCAAGTATTTCTATGTAATAAAATCATATATACACACACACACAACAACTGTCACCTACTAGATTAGATGCAGCTACAGGAGGAGCATTCGGCATACTGCTGTGACAGAAAATACTAACTGTCGCACTCTTACCAGTACCAACCCTAGAATTATCCTCTCAGCAGAGGTCTTTCTCAGTCCTCCCCGTCTTATTCAAGAAGAAATCAATGATGTGGGGGACACTCAGCCAGTAGAGGGGGAGACCCACCTACATACAAGGCCTGAAGATATAATAACTGAAGATTATTGTCTGTCCTGTTGAGAATACGAAGAGAATGCAGATGTAACCCGATGATATTGTGACTGAGTTTGCCACCAGCCTCTCCTTCAGTATTTGTAATTTCCGATGCCCAATATTTTATAAAATGATTTCACAAAGTACATACAAAAATGATCAAACTGAAACTGAATTTTACGTTTAAGTTTTGGATTATCTCAGAAGCACCATAGTGGATTAGATTCTAAGAAGATACAGTAAGTTGATCCAAAGGATTATTTTAAAAAGGCCAATGTATTCCACTATGGATATTGCTTGTTATGCAGTGGGGTGGGGAGGGTACATATCATTGTATATCAAACATTAAATCAGGACACTCTTATCTTCCCCACTTCAGCCCAAAACCCAACTCTTATGCAACTGGAGCAGGCCCAGGTGTTTGTTAAGGACTGAAGGAGGTGTCTGGTGGATTGTACATCCACAGAGGACGTTAGGTCAAAAAGAATTTAAAGCACAACAGCAAAGGAGAGGCAGAGGAAGTGAAGGGGACAAAGGCACAGATAAAGCAGAGAAAGCGGGCAGAGGGAAACATAAAGAGCTTCTAAAATAAGCTGTATCAGAGGAGAGTTGTTCGGTGTAAGAATCCCGTCCTCAGTCAAGCATGTTCAGCAGTGACATCCATATGTCACTTTAACTTCCTGGATCATATATGGATCTCTTCAGTATTAGCTCTAATTGCACATAGCAGTAGAAGTATGAGTAGGAGTGCTGTATATAGTCAGGGCTACATCGCTAGGGCACTACAGCTCTTAATATTGGACTTTTTTATTATTCTGTGCTTGTGGTATTCTTGCCCAATTAAACTTATTCTGGATATTTGGACATTCAGGATTGCAAGAATGTAGAGGGAAAATTAAAATTACACCTACACCAGATAATGTGAGAAAAAATGAAGTGGGAAAGAGAATCCTGCTCTATTTAAACAATCTATACGGCATGTTCTAAAGTTCATGATGCAGCAAAGTAAGGCCCAGAGGATTTCTGTTTATTCTCTTAATTAATGATCAAACTAATCAGTGTATCATCTCCCATTCCTTTTAACACCAGGTGGGGATTTGGGATTAGTTTTCTTTTTCTTTTCTTTTTTTTTTGTGCTCATACTGAAAGTGTGTGACCTGACCATCTATCGGAGCAGCAGAAATCCACCAAAGCTCCATGAGGTAAAGCAGGCGTGGGAGGAAGTAATGATGTGCGTGTCCTTGTCTTTTGGCATCACCAGAACGGCTGCACGGTGCCAAGTGTTGTATACTGCGCCACTGAACTCAGACCAGGTTTTTGGTGGTCCGTGGTGCAATCACTTTCTGCTGCCTCAGGATCGCCAACAGTGCAATGACAGCTGTGTTGATTGAAAACCAGTAGTGACATTTGTGCTGCGCTATGTGCCGCTTTACAATATGCATATAATGGAGTCTATCGTGTCATACAGAAGGTTGGAAGACAGTCATACAGTTTTCAAAACATCCCGTCTGGACTTCTTAATGGTCAATCAGAGACAGGAGTCCAGATGAATTACAGATTGAGTGACAAACACAGACAGATGGGAAATGGCGCTGACAAAAGTGGAGAAGCAAAACAGAGACGTAGCAACAGAGGGAGACTCTTTCTTTCTTCCAAAGTACAGCCACAAGCTGTTGGTGTCAGTCTGCCAAACTAGCTCAACTTCCCAGCCATAGATAAGCTGTGTATGTGTGTGTGTGTGTGTGTGTGTGTGTGTGTGTGTGTGTGTGTACATAATTCATAAGTGTAGCCAAATCAAGATCTAGAGATTATCATGACCGGTGGCATAGAAGTGGAGAGGAGAGATGAAGAATAGGAACAGGAGCAAGAAAGAAATGCGCCTATACGGGGAAAAATAGAATTTACAAATGATATTACAGGTTCCAGAACATGAACTAGTTTATATTCACCCCACACTCACCTGTATGTACCAGCATGTGTTCACATTCCCACAGGCTCCCTGTGTATAACCCTCTCCTCCCTCTGTTTCTCTATCTCCTTTCAGTAGCTCCCACCCTCCCTCTTTTACTTTCAAGGAAGGGTAATCCCTCTTGTAGCTAATGTGCTGTGACATTTCATGGTACAATAGGATTTGGGAGACACTATGTATTCTCATGTTGCTGGGGTCTGGCTGATAACCTCACTGTCTTGGTGATTCTGGACTACAGCAAGTCAATTTTTATCTCACTTTGGAAATCTAATTCTCAAGGTGGCAATGTGGTTCACAATAATGCAGAGGTGACACTTTGGCATTTATTGGCAAACCACAGCAACTGCATACAGTCATGCAACATCTTGAATTAAAAATATACTGTTAGTAGATCTGATTTAGAGATTCAACATTGCAGCGGCTGCAATGGTAGCAGGTGACAGCCAATAAAATCGTTATTCTAACTGAGTGGTGTTTGACACATGCTGCTGGATTCCCTGGCCTTTGTGAAAGCACACGGTCAAGTGTTTAACCTTTGACAGAGTGTAAAAGAAAGTACAGGCCTTCAAGATTATTTGGCTGACGAACTGGTTAGTTATTTCTGTGTTCTAGTGAAAAAATGTAAAGGAACAGAAGATATGCTGGCACCCAAAGAATGGCGGTTTATTTTCTGTTCGATATCAGTACATAACAGAATAGGAAAACCAAGACACAGAAACAGAATGTTCAAAACAAACCACATTCGTAATTATAATAATTCATAATAAAATTCACAAAGATTCATTTTTTAAACTGTATTTTTTTTCTTTATCTATTAGACCAGATTCTTTCTTCTCCATACTGTCAGTTACTTATGCAACAATAGTAGCACAAATAGCACTCTGTGTAATTCACCTCCATTTTCATCTTTCTTTTAAAGAGCAGAAGAGAGGTGATCTTATATATGCTGATGAGGTAGTCCTTTTGCCCTGATCAGGTAAGCTGTGATTTTAACAGCTAACTCATTAATGTAAAAAAAAAAGAAAGAAAGAAAAAGTCTTTAAACAGGCAGAGTCTAGGGGTGGCTATGAGAGGTGATATGATATAGATAGCAGGGTTTCCCTTTGGATCAGCTGAAGGCTGAAGTGCTTATCTCACCAACAGAGCTGATGTGGGAGGATAGGATGTGGGGGGTAGTAAATGTGCTCATCAACCTTCAGGCACAGATGTAACACTGGCAGAGTGCCTTCAGCTGGACAGCACTTAGTGACAGCAAAGTTGGATGCCGTAAAGGTTGACGACTTTGCACATAATTTCTTGTGGATCATTCTTTTAAGTTTGTCCGAACAAAGCAGGATGTCAGCAATGAACGAGAGCCTCAGAAGCAGGTTTCCCGTGTTTTTAACTTTACACCATTTGATTCAGCACCGCTTAAATGGTTCTTTATTCTGCACTCTCCTGGTGCCCTACCCTGAGAGACTTCTTACAGGGTTAACAAGCAGACAAAACTCAGAACACAATTTTCTGACTTGTAGTTGCTTTACAATGTGCAACTGAAGCAGTTTAGACGTACATTTGCACACAGAGGCATGCACTGGGCACATCAATCTTTCTGTTGCTGAAAAATTTGTTCCGCTTATGCTGATGTACTTTGATACACAGTTGCTTTACACCTTTTTTTAAGAACACTGATAGCATATTTTACACTTTTAAATCACCTGTGTTTGCACAGAAAGGGTTGCACAAAAGAGACTCTTACTGTAATAAAAAACAGAATAAACTGTGGGGCTTAGGCTACCATATGATGATAATGACTTTCCCTGCATATCATTTCCTGATTATTAAAACCGTAGAGAAGCCTTAAGTCCTAAAGGCAAATTCAATTCTCGACCTGTCGTTTTCCTCTGTGCCAAGTCGAGCCCTCATCAAATGATTGACTTTAATCCAAGTCATGTAAAAGTCCCTGATGCTGCACAGAACGTCTTCCTCAGCTAAATGCAGATTACAACTGAAGTGAGCCGAGTGTTTATCTAGCTAACAACCGTGCGAGGGGACTAACGTCTTGTCGTTTTGATTTGCTGTAAGATTTGTTTTGAGAGCGTGACAGTGAGCGTGAGACAGATAGAAGCCGAGAAGTGTCACGGCCAGATTCATGAGACGTGAGGTTGGCAGGCCTGCTGCTGCTGTTTTGGCTGACTGTGTTATACCTGGAGGGAACTCGATGCTGCCGCCACTACACTGTAGCCAATTTAGCTGGAGCACAGCTGCTAAGAGGCTCCCTGAGGTGTGTGTGTATGTGTGTTTCAGGATTAAGCCACGGCACCAATTAAAGCCTCAGACTGGTTTTAAAGGATAAATTATTAACAGCAGAAGTGACCTCTCTGGTGGCCTTTCCTCCCTACTCTGCTATTCTCTTCTGCTCTCCTCTCCAACCTTCCTCTACTTGTTGTCAAACTTACCTTCCTTCCCTCACACATCTTTGCCTTTTCCTTGCTTCTCTTCTATTTCTCTGTATTTTTGTCCTTGGTATTAAAAACATTATTGATGTTTTTTTTTTTTTTTTGAATGATTTCATTTTTCTAGTTTAAAATTTGAAGAGAAAAAAACAAGTCTGTTTGGAGGTAAAAGAGAAGAATCAACAAGGGTGGTGATATGTTCTATCGCCCTACAATATCTGAGAAAGATTTCTTTGTTTACCCCAGTGCCTCTGTCTGAATTGCATATGTTCAGTATGATATTTCTGTTTCAAGATGTGTTTTCACTCAGTGAATACTTTTGTATCGTTACGCCTCCCGGATATATTTGGGCTTGATTGTCGCTCTATGCAGCAGCGTTTCCCCCTTTTCTCTCCGTGCTCAATAGCAAAAGCATGTTAGCCAGTAATGGATACTTTTAACCTTTTCCAGGTAATTTGATCAGGGCTTTAAATCAATCCAAGCACACACACACACACTGTCTGATCGGTGAATACACTGAATGCTGCTCTCACTGTTCCAGCCATTGTTTTTTAAATGGGCGAACCATGTCTCTTTTCTGATTTGATGAATGGTTCAATACTGGATTCTGAATTATAAATGCGAGCTGCTGTGTATCGTCTCTCATGGGGACAAAAGAGGAGTGAGAGTTGAAATGGTTTAGAGACATAAATGTGTTTAACATAGGGGTTGTTTCATGCTGCCATTCAGCATTCTAGCAAAATGAATTTCCTGTAGAAAATAGTGCAACATCTCCTCACTATATTATATTGGTCCGGAGGCTCATCATAATCCAAATCTTGATGATTTGTTTTGACCGTTGACTCTTTGACTATCAAGATAGTGTCAGAACACAGTGCATAGAATATAAACTGCGACATTTGTTTCAACAGTGGAGGTGCATTTCTGAATGTGTAAAATTATTAAGCCAAACTTGTATCATGTGTGTATAGCTGACTAGCTTTGTTATGTATTTCTCTCTGTCACATTTTCTTAAGCATTTCTATCTAATCTTCCACCTGAGAAATAAAAAATGTACTGATTTGACTCAACTCTACCTTTGTTACCCTGCCCTATTATGGATTTTCCCTCCAGATATCCTCAGGTCATCATCTGATCTCAGTCAGCAGGCTTGGATTCTGCTCAATATGTTCTTACACTCTGATCTCTTCCTCCATCCCTCCCTCCTTCCATTCCTCTCTCCTTCTACCCCTCCCTCTTCTTCTCTCTTTCCTTGAGTATTTGCTCCTCTCAGATTTGATGAAGGAATTTAATTAGAGCAGAGAGAGAGAGACATGAAGGAATGAGTGAGCGGAGTAATAACAAATGGTCAGTGACCCTGAGAGCAGAAAAGGAAAAGATAAGTATGTTTAAATCAGACATGGTCGATTTGCGGAAGAGAGGAATGTGTTGTTACTACATCAGACAAAACTGTACAGAAATGGATACACTGACCTTACAGCATTGCCATACTTACAAGTGAAATTAACAGCAAGCCCTGAAGTTCCCTTGTAGGATCACATGAGATGAATAATGTGCAGTACTATCACATGCCTTATAATTTCACATTCTGTTTACTACCATAGCTCAGTGAGATGACCTTCACCAGGAGTTCCTGTTTACATTGTTTTCATCTGACTTCCATTAACAATCTTAACTGGTACAAAGCCAGGTTATTACGACCAAGTCAAAATATCTGTGTGATCACCGACGTTATAAATTCTGGGTTAACTGGAGCAGGGAGGACATTAATTAATGACATACAAAAGACGTATGAGTGACGAAGCTGGACAATCCATCCAATGTGGAAGCCAAGGGGGCCCCTTGTGGCACTGGAAAGAGAGGGCAGCTGTTTTAAAGCAAAGTTTATAGAGCAGACATTTATTTTTAAGGCGTCAGCATCACTAATGCTACAGAATGACAGTTGGATGTTATTAATATACATGTGGTGTGACAGTAATGACAATAGTCTTTGAGAATCCTGCTGTTAAGGGACTAATTGTGAAATTCTAGTAAAAACTGAGCAGCTACTTGCCTTAGTCATGAAGTAATGAGGAACTACAGAAAGAGTAACTAATGACTAAGTAATCAATTCATGGGTCGTCATTAATTTTGTGCCGCTCAGCAGCTTGTTCAGAGTTAATCTAAACAACTCATGAAGACAGATGTCAGTATGATTGACTCACACATATTCATGAACTCATCATTACCTAATGATTCGTCAATATAGGATTTGTCAGTCTGTTCTCTTCAAACTCATCATCATCTACCACATAGTCTGCCACATAGTCCTCCATCACTCGTACCTTAGTCATTCCTCACTCCTTTCTTAATTAACTAATCATTAGCTGGTCTATACAATTTGATTAGGAGTTACTTGTTAACTAAGGGTTGACCAACAGTTGTTTTCTCATTCGTTCATTATTTATTCCCTTGTAACTACTCATAATTTTGTGAACCTTATTGTAAACAGCCCTCTCCCTACAACATGCCAAACTGATGTGAGGCAAAATATTTGAGCATCAGTACTAACCAATATGAGGTTATATAAACTAATATAAACTAGCAGTGACCTAACTTCAACAGATTTTACAACACTGAATCAATTAACCAACACCTGATATTATTGCTTAGCTGCCTCCTCCAGTTACATTCCCATTGCTGTTGCCTCAAATACCAATGTAATATACTGCATGTCATGACCTGTGATATTGCTACACTTAGAAAAAACATTTTAAATGACCACACACACACACACACACTCAACACACACCTGCCAATTCCTGTCTTTTCAGTTTTTATTGTTGCTATGAGAAGATGAACCCAAAACACAAGGGTGCGTGCACACATAGACACACACACACACACGCACACACACACACAGACACCAGTTCCAATCTTTTCAGTTTTTTGTTGTTGCCGTGGAGAAACATTATTCTGTCTGCACGCTTATTCTATAGTCTCTATTCTTTGACCTGACGCTATATAAGCATTCTGTCTTATTCTTATGGCCTCTTATTCTGATGGTAATTTGACTGTCTGAAAGGACTGGCAGAGGATTGTTCTTTTTCATTCAACAAAATACGGTAAAAAGTCATTCCTGGGATTATAAAAAGCTCCATGGTGGATTTCCAGGACTCTGTCGTCGACACTGCAGTTGCCCGTCGGCCCCCTGTTCATATGCTAATGAGCAAGAGCTTGATTGTTTCCTCATATTTTAATCTCCTGCTTGGTGTTGGAGGAGAGGGGGGAGAATAGGATAGGAGAAGCATGAGCATGAGAAACAGATGAGACAAGAGAAGCAGAGATGTTGGACCAGAAAAAGAAGACAGGGCAGAGGCTATGGACAGATGAGCACCAGAGGGGAGGAGAAAAAAAGAGACAATGTTTTGTTGGAGGAGGAGCAAAGCAAAATGTTTCATTTGAACAGTGAGAAGATGAGGGACATGAGCCTGCAGACAATAAGATAAAAAGGGCTAGAAGCACCGCTGGATGGTGAGCAGCAGGTAGGAATATACAGTTCACCTTATAAGGAGACATCCAGAGTTCATTAGCAGTGACAAAGAACTGGATCTACTGCTGTTAAACCTCTGCAGTATTCAGCATCGCTTCAATTTAAACTTTTACTGAAGAACAATGAAACCTCCATTCTTTAGGTGTGTATAAAACCAATCATGAAGCCTGTCTGCTGTCGCTCATCATGCATACTGCAGGATGGAAACACTGACCAAAGGGCAATGAGAGGAGGAGCGACAGAGACTTTCTTGAATAAACTAATGTGTCATTTGCATAAATATACATAATAAAAGAGCTTTGTGCAAAGCCCCTCTTCAGTATGCATGCCCCCCCACCCCTTTTTTATCACCTGCATGCTAGGGGTCATGCAATTAAGAATGAAGAATGTAGCATATGATTTTTTTTTTTGGAATATACTCCAAGAGAAGAGGAGGAGGAAAAATCAGTGGGGTGGGTTTTCAAGTATAATGCACTGGAATGATTTTTTTGGAAGTCACTGAGGAAGGATTTTTCTTTCTGAAGGTCATCCACTTGATGTAGTTAGATTGGTTCGTAACTGTGATTGTTGCAGACGGCGAAGGCAGTGCTTATGCAAGAAAATAACTTTAGGATGGATTTAACCTAACATGTGCATAATAAATGATCAACACAAGATATGTGATATGGCAGACTTGTGATTAGGAAGCATAAGTAAAATCCTGGCACTCATGCCAGTAGGGACATTTAAAGTGAAAACATTTAAAATATTCCGTTTTGGAAGCACTGTTCTTGAGCACCCATTTTCGTATCTAAAACAAAGCAGTGTCTCTCTCTCCAATATCTCTGCATGGTAATACTGTATAGTTTTGGTCAAAAGTTCTTAGTTAATGCAAATAAAGTATAGCTAAGGTATTGAACAACTAAAACGCTTGATTCAAAGTCTTGAATCGCATTAAGAGAACAAATAAACATACACACAGACTACACAATATAGCAAACTATAGACACAGTTGTTGCACAAGCTCATGTTGGTGGGTTTGTTTGTTTCCCATGACCACACACAGAAACACAGACACACACACACACACAGCCTTGACCTCAAGAACAATAGCTGTACAGCCTAATGCAGATTGAAATCAGTCACAAGTAAAACAGCCTGCCTGTAAACTCATACATAGTTTGTACTCTCTGACCTTTTTCAAAAACACGGCCACAGGAATTTGCTGAGAGTTCAACAACTCACCGCAGTCTCTCCATCATTTCCTTATCTCCCACCAGGTCAGTCAGTACCAAGCCCAAAATGGATGTCCTCCTGGGATGTTTGTGCAACTTGTTTATGACAGCCCAAGTGTTGTTGACGGTGTTGTTAATGATGTTAACGAGATAGAGATGTACACGACTGGAACATGGCCTTCCACTGGGAAGCAACCTAGACGACCCAATCTTTGAGGAGACAGAGAAATGGGGAAGGAGTCGTTTGGGAAGGCGACTGGGAGAATAATGAGAGAGGAGAGGAAATTAAAAGGGAGGTGAGGGATAAACAAGAAGTGTAGAGAACATGAAAGTGAAAGTGCATGAAATGTAATGGTGGACAGAGGAAGAGGCAGCACATGACCAATGAAGATCAGTTAGTGGTATAGCTTTAACAAGAAAAAACAAACTTCATTTGGAGCAAAGACTTTATTTCAGGAAGAACTGACAGAATGTTATTATTATTATTATTATCATTATTATTATTATTATGAAAGGTCATCTTTCTGCATTACTAATTAAAGTGATCTTTTTTTCCATGTTGATTGACCTTACAGTGATCTTAAATTGAGGCTGATGAAACTTATAGACACTGTTTTAAAACATGATATCCAGTTCTGCCTCAAAAAACTGCAGTGTCTGCAGGTCCTGAAAAGCTAAGACAATCGTAAATTACAATAATTATGGCTGTATTAGCACAAAGGTATAGCTAAATCTAGTATTACACTTGTAAAATATAGTAGTTAGTGTGGTATATTTTTGTCCAGTGACAAAAAAACACTCAATCTTGCAGTCTGATATTTGACATGTATTTTAACTGCAGATTTGTTCAGGTCATTATTGTGGCTAGCATGAAAAGAGGTCAGTAAAACTCTTTCATGTAACTTGATGAAACATTCAGACACTGTGCATAATTGCCTTAACCCCAAGCAACTCAATTATCAGTGCACTTTATCTAAGGACTTGAACTTAAAGAGATCATATTCTTTTTCTGGAATTCTGAGCTTCTCACAGGCTTTGAAATGATTTTATGAAATATACCTCACATGTGATTTCCCAGGACATATTGTTTGCTCTCCAATTTAATCACAGGCTGTACCTCTAGCCTACACATTCCTCAAGCTAACACTTAGAAACCTGTAAGTATCCTGTATTGTATATCATTAGGCTTGTCTCCAAGAAGCTTTACACAGCATTAAGTAAACTTCTGCTTCCTCTAACATAAATATGTAATTTTTCTTTTCATTATTTTCATTACTTGAAGTAATTCTTTTCCCTGTGGTGGTTGCAACACCCAGAAGCAGCATATTCCATTCAAACAAGCACTGGACACAACAGTTTGGAAATCAAGTTATTTTTGTAAATTCCTCAAAAGGTGAATCATTGTCTTTTAAAGGTTTCTGACAGAAGCAGAAGCCAGGGCTTATTTTAGCTGCTTGTTTAATCTGTAAAGGGAGATGGTATACTGGGAACCATGTTTCCATTCCAATGTATTCATAAACTGTCTCTTAAACCCTTCCGCCGCTGTGTTTAGATGCACAAAGAGTAAGAGAGAATCTCAGTGCTGGCCCCAAAATAGCCTGCATTCTTTCCTCTGTGTTTCAGGAAGCATTGGAAGAGGCCGGAACAACCCGCTCTCCCATGTCCCATCCTCTTTCCCCTTATCCTTTCGCACTCATTTCTGTTCTTCAGCCATCCCTATTTCACCATTTGTATTCTTTTCTCTGCCACCTTCTCTTTCACCATCTCTCTGTCATCACTTTATCCCTTCTTTCCTACCTTTCACCCAAAGTTCACCTCTCACTGGGACTGTGAAACTCATGTACTCTCCTTCCTTTCTAACCTATCTTATTGAATGTCTCCAGCGCTTCATCTATAATGGACTCACACTGAATACAGCTCATTGGTGGCTCCATATACATACCTACAAACATGATAAACAACATGTGGTGCATCATATCAAATGCACATGAATGAGCATACTGTCAGGGACGAACCTTGTTAATAGTATAGACTGTTAGAGCGGCAAATGAATGGAGTCATTGTTGGCTACAACTGCAGTCTGTCAAGCCATAATTCTGTCTTACACTTGGTGTTTCTCTCTCTGTCTGTTTTATTTCCACATCAGTGTCTTGCTGAAACAAAGATCATTGTGCGTAGATATAACAGCAACGTTGCATGTGTCAGTGCGCTTTTGCTGAAAATAGCAAGGGAAGCTTGACCTCAGTAAGGTCGTCGGACTTTTACCGGAAGTCTTGAAAGAACAGAAATGTGGTTGAGTGTGTGTGTGTGTGTGTGTGTGTGTGTGCATGCAGTGGGCGGGGGGTTAGTTGAAACCCATGTTCAGAGCTTTCCAGGAACTACGCATTGTTTGGAAAGTAGAGAACTTTTTAGGGACAAGAGGATTATATATAGACAGTCCTTACAAATGTATGTGCATGCATGTGAGTTTAGTCGTAGTCATCTGAATGTGTGTTTAGTGTGTGTTATGTGCACTAAACTAGAAAGTAGTGCATGGACTGGAAGGACAGAATTTACAGAATGGGCTGAATGACGAACGTAGATGGTAGATGGTACAGTAGACCTGGATAAGCTTTTCTGCAAACTTCCTCTGTCTGAATATAAACTGCACCACAAAAGATGAATGGTTTGCAGATAGTTTCCTAACCAGAAGGGCGCTTGGAGAGTGCATACCTCCACCAAGACCAATAGTCCGCTCTTCTATGATATGCAAATCTGCATCCGTTGGGAATGTTTCCGGATATCGGTTGTAGCCTCCAGCCAAAAAGAGTCCTCAGGGTGTGTGGTCAGACTGTAGGCAACAAACATAGTGACCGGGTTATATTGCTTTCTCTCCGCTTTCCTCTGTCTGTGTCATGAGCTGTCACAGTCACAGTAATTTTATCTAATTGTTGAATCAATGAGGTGTGCTTTATCTAAATTCACATGGAATTTAACAATGTGGTACCTTTCTGTAGGGTTGTGCAGAAGTGTGTGTATTTATTCATGCTTCACAGCATTCATAACTGCTACCAATCAGAAAAAAATATTTGCTCATTCTCAGTCTTGGAAAGAATATGCAATCATCACGTTTCTCCATATTAGGTTTTAAGGCAACATCTGATATGTATGTCATCAGTGCATCTCTGTTACCTGTTCAGAGTGATATAAATGATAAGTGTTATGACAAGAAATTTGGTCAGATATTTTTAAATGTGTATTATGCTTTATTTCCACTATAAGTAACTGAAATCGTGTTTCTCTTGCTGCTCGCAGCTTTTTTTACAATTCACTATCCAGTCAAATGTATGCTCCTCAGGAAGTCAGTAGCATGCACATACATGACACAGTGCAGCAATGTTTTGCTGTTCACAAGCTCAGCCTTGCATGAAATCTACAAATACCCGGTGACTGTGTTTGCTTTGTGTGACAGTTTGAGTTGCTGCCTCTGAGTCTTTTTCCCACTGCGAGAGCTGCTCCACTGTACTAAGTGTGTCAACAACACCAGCTGAGAGGCAGCCTTCAGTCCACACGCTCCGACTGCAGAGTAATCCTTAAAAGAGTGAAACTGGGAGGGAGGAGAAATACAGAGCATGTGGGACGTGGAAGGATAGAGGTGAAAAGAGCAAGAGACTGAGCGATGGTGTAGTCGAATTTGACAGTGAGCGAGAGACAGAGGAGAGAAGAGAAAGCGTGGTTGCCAGAAAGAGAGAGGGAGGGCGAGATTTGAGTGTTTCAAAGGATTTCCCTATCACAGTCTCTGACACGTTACATACACAGCTCACTATCGGCCGGACCCTGACAGCTACACAAATTGGCTGAAAGAGGTTTCCTGGGCAAGGCCTTTGATCGTGTGTGTGTGTGTGTGTGTGTGTGTGTATTGCATGTAAAAGCATTATGTTTGGAAGCATGCCATTTGTGAATGTATCTTATCTGAAGCATGCTATAGCTTTTATTCCAGTGCTATTTCTCCTTCAGATGAAGCCTGGGGTCTTGTATTTGTATCTAACACTTCCCATCAAACATGTATCCATGTTATTTTGCAGAGGTGGTCGGTAAACAAACCCGTTGTTAAAAGGCTCATATCGAAACAGCCCTCAACACAGTTCAGGCTTTGAAGCAGTGTGGTTTTCATTATCTTGATCACAGACGCCACATGGATACACACACACACTCACGCATTTCTCAGTACATGTCACACACTGCTGGGCACTGAGCAGCTACTCTGGAGGAGTTTGATGCTTTGCACACCATGTCTGTTTTCTAACAACTGTGCAAATGTGTCTTTAATAAGACAGGTACCCCCACTGCACTGATGGTCTGGCTCCATTCAAATCAATGAGAGAGCAGGCGTCAAGTTGGCCTGATCGCGAGATTTGTTTTGTTTACACACAGATGACAAGCTTCATGAATGAAAAAAAAAAACAAACAAAAGCCCCTGTTGCCTGTACTAGTGACATTTAGGGCTGCAACACATCAATGAATGATGATTTTTATTTATTATGTAAATATTTTTTCTGTGCATGGTTTAGTTTATAAAATGTTAGAAAACAATGAGAATGAAAAGCAGTAAGTCCTGGAACACAGTACGACAGTTTTCCTAGATAAATGACCAAAAACATTAACTGATTGTCAAAACTGTTGATGATATCTTTCATGCTAATTAATAAACTAGAAGAGTGAGCCCAGTAGAGTGCAAACCTCTGCCAAGAGAGGTCCTTTAACACACAGTCATAAGTGTTCACCAAAAATATTAGGTTGATTGGTCCATTACTATGCAAGATTAGCTGTGGACAGATACACACACAGACATGTGCTCATACACACACACACACACAACCAACCAACCTTATGATCCCATTTCTTCCAGGCTTAAGCTTGGTGGAGATCATTAATTGATTCAGTCAATTTTAACACAAGTGATGCAGTATGTTTGTATTTTTCCAATTTTTACTGACAGTATTGTATAAATATTTTTAAGGAAAATACCAAACTGTAAATACAAAGTAGGATTTGTCACTCACAGCCATTTAAATGAAGTATTACCTCGCATAAGTTTTTTTTTTTTTTTTTCTTAATCTCTGTCCTGTTTTGGCTGAAATATATAGGCTCCTTCTGGGGTATTTTTGTTAGGCACTGGCCTGTAAGTGACACTGTTCCACAGGCTCTGTCTCCCTTTACTGCTGCATGTCTGCTGTGCGTGTGCTGAATCCTGTTAGTGCTGTCTGCCAGTTGAGGGAAGTACAGGTAATGGATTAATATCAGAGCTCAGGCTCCACTTCGCTGTGAGGTGACAACCTGTCATTATCACAAACACCGACTCACGCATACAAGCTCACACACGCTTGCTAGCATTTATTTATGCGCACACATCCACTGAATACAGTATACATCTAAGCAGCCATGCTACCCCTCTCACCCCTCTCTCTCTCCCTTCCTTCCCTTTCCTTGTCCTGTCTCTCTCTTTCTCATCATGGTGCACACAATGGAACTGGTCTGTGATCATGCCAAACTGCAGCAGTGTCTTGAACCATTTGCCTAAATCTTGACCAATGCTGAAAGCTGATTTTTTGTTTGTTTGTTTGTTTGTTTTTTTGGCTCTTTGTCGAGCCAGTGCGGCTATTTCGCTCCAAACATCGAGGAAGCAGACACAGTGTTTTGAATACTGTTGTCATACTTGACCTAATAGTTTGATTAAGGCAGTGGGCCCTACCTGGGTGTGCACTCTGTAACCATCAGTTCCAAACACTCATTAATCCTCACACTGCCCTTCCTCCCTGCCAGACATGGTCATCTTATTAAGTAATTTACTCAGCATTGAGCTGTGTAATTGGACAGTGCAGACTGATAGGGAACATTTGAGTAAGTTAGGGGTGATAAAGGGCCCAGACCTGAATTAAACACTCAATGGCTCAGTTTGTGCACTCGCTACAAAATGCTTGACAGAAATTTCTTACAGCACAGTAAATGTGCACAAGTAAAGTGTGACTTAAGAACTAGTTGACAATAACTTGAATTAGGAAAATCACTAGTATCAACAAAAATGTCATTTGCTTTAAGATGGTATCCTCTTATCTTTTGGAGGTTTGCATTAGAAAACAAGTGAAATGCTGAACCCACTGATAAACCACATGCTCAGATCCTTCTGTCCATCAACACTTTGTAAACCACTTCATCTTTAACAAAGCTGCCAATGGCTTAAGACATTTTCTGCTCAAAAACTAGAAAACACTGTTATTTACAGTGGGTCACTCCAGTCTTGATGATGACACTGAATACATTTTGGTAAAAGCTGGTGAAGTCACAACTGCAGAATTGCAGCACAGCCTAATACTGTTATTGAAACAAGCTCCCATAATAAAGCTTGGTACCATGATCATAATGCATACTACTGATTACACATATCCTGCTTCCTTAATTTGATGTGCTTCCTGTTGAATCAAGATATTGCTGTGGGACTCGATGCAGGAAGAGATTATGCAGAAGGATGTGAGTGCATTAGAAAGATGATGTTTTGTTTGATGGGTAGGATTGAGTGGCAGAAATTGAAAATAACTTTTCTGGCATTATTTAATCATCATCATCACAGATTTTGACCTTTAGTGACCTTATTCTCTTGTTTCCTCACTCCGCAGCAGCCCTATGCCCCTCCCCCTCCACCCATGGCTCCACCTAGCCCTGGCACCACAGGAGGAGGAGGAGGTGGAGGTGGAGGTGGAGGCCATGGAGGTGGGCTAGTGGAGCAGCTTAGTAAGACCAACCTGTACATCAGAGGTCTGCCGCCGGCCACCACTGACCAGGACCTCATCAAACTCTGCCAGCCGTGAGTACTGTTCTACTCTATTTTGTTCCGCTTAATCTGACTGTGTCCTCGCTCTGCAGATGCATCCTTCAGTGCAGCTGAGCTCAATTCACTGCTGCTCCATTCAGTTCAGCTTGTGGTAATTAGTTTTGCGTGAGTCCAACAGCAGCATATAACGAGTATCAGCAGTGTGCTCTTGACCTCTCTGTTCCTCCCCTGTGCTTCCTCAGAGGAAAAAACACAGCCCAACGCGGCCAAACCCATCCGCTCCCTTCTGCACTTGGGTCATCTACACACACACAAGGACAGACAAACCTCTCAGTGCTTAACAGATTTCGACATGGTTTGAGACATTTGAAATCTGTTTTCAGTTTGATATTTAAGAGTTTTTCATTGTTGTTGTTTTTTTTTTAACATTTTGTCAAAAAAAGCCGAATTACATTGGCCATGATTCCATCTATAAAAGCAATAAAACAGGAAAATGTCCAAGTGGGTGAATACTATATATAGGCACTGTATGCATGTTCCAATGCTTTCTGTTGAAAACATTATAAACACTCAAAGTTTATTCCAAATCTTAAAATGGTATTTGACAAAATAAGTCTTACTGAAAGTGTTTTCATTGCATTGACTTGATCTTCCTCATCAATAATAATAACAATTAATAAATGTGAAAGATCAAAATTATAAAAATGAGTGTAATAGTTGTTCAGCTGTTTGTTTCTCAGAATTTTGGATACAAATAGGATAGAGATGTGGTTTATAATATTCTGCGGTATGACTATAAGATGGAAGTTTTAATGAGACCAAACGCTTTGAGCAGGTTAATGCAGTTTTTAACACTTCTTATGCAACTGGATTGATTTTATTCACTTGAGACAAATTTGAATAGAAGTACTTAGAATTAAATGGCTTGGATAAGAATTGCAGGCAAATGTACTTTACCGACACCTTGGAATAACTTTCACAGTATCAGTTTAGAACCCACACAAAAAAGGGGGTGAGCAGGCCAGCGCCAATAATGCATTTCTGCTTTCATGCTGATATTACGTAGAAGAAGACTTACCATCTCAGCAGTATATCTGATACAGTCTCATCTGTTCATCTTGATAGTACATAAGTGAGCAATGTGGTTGTCCTGACTATTCCTGTAGTGACTTCCCATGTTTGGCACCTATCAAAGTAATGCAAATAGACCCTGGAAAGGGTCTTGTTTGCCCATAACTATTACCTGATATTATCAGATGTAATTAGTGAATGATATATTGAGCTAAATATTTAGGCAAGGGCTTTAAATGACCTTTCTCAAACATTTTTAATTGACCTAATTGATATGGAATTAAGCAAAACGCAAATGAGAAAACTAAAATTTGAAGACTATAGTACAAACACACACACACACACACACACACACACACACCATACCTTGGCCTTCTGTGTGTCAGCTGCAGTTCAAGCCTGTTGTATTTCAGCTTTGGCCTGGAGGCATTCTGGAGAAACAGGGTGAAAAATGGGGGCCAATAAAAGTTTCATTAGAGGCCCAGTCAGTGTGCCAAGTGGCCAGTAACATTTAGGAAAGGTCAGTGGGGGATGGTGGGAGGCCGGGTGTGTGCTGTTGGGCAGAAGTCTTAGCCTTGAGTTTCCAAATCTCTCTGGCTTTCAGAAATGGACTGAATGGCAGTTTCCTGTCACTCACTGACATGACGCGCACGCAGGAGTGTGCACGAACACACACAAACAGACATTTCATTCATCCACACAGTTACCGTGAATAAAGGAAGGACAGTGACACGAACACTCTTTCAAATCAATGTCATCTCCGTCCTTATCGTTACCAAGTGGGGATTTTTTTTGCGTGCGAACCCACCCATCAGCACCATCCTCTCTCTTCCCATTCTGTCATCCTCCTCATTTCCTTCCTCCATCCTTCTCTCTCTCTCTCTCTCTCTCTCTCAGCCCCAGCCCTCCCTCACCCCTCCCTCCCTGTATCTTTCTCTCTCTCTCTCTCTCACTCTGTCTCTGTGCCAGTTTTCAGAGTGTCAGTGAAAAGTGCTGTTGTCAGCTGACATTTCCAATCACTCCCCCGTTCGCCCAAACTATGGACACACTTTTAACGTCTGGGGACAGAGCAGAACGTGAGCAGAATCTAAAGCGGAGCACAAGGGCAATTTATCTCTTGCTAGCTCTCTTTCGCTCACACTTGTTGTCTTTCTGTCTCTCTTCCATGCTTGCCACTGATTTGCTATCTATCTATCTATCTATCTATCTATTGATCTATCTATCTATCTATCTATCTATCTATCTATCTATCTATCTATCTATCTATCTATCTATCTATCTATCTATCTATCGCGTTGTATGAGGACAGGCTAGCTTTTATAACTCAATGCCACCCAGCCACTTCTGAGAAGCCAGAGAAGAATATAACACACTGTGAAAGAGTTCAAGATCCTTTGTTGCAGTTTTCCCACAACTGCTTTTGATCATTTCTTGAAAAAGTGTTAACATTCTCAAGGCTCTTGGTGCATTTGTCAGAACAGCTTACATGGCACAGCATAATACCATTGCTCACCTACAAAAGGTTATAACTCACCCAAAACTTTAACTCATGCTTCAAAATGGTCTCCTGTATAGTCAGTGTCCTCAAAGTGTTTTTTTTTTTCTTTTTTGGCATTATATGAAAAGTCAAATAATGTATAGCCTAAAACTGTAACACAGTTAAAATGGAGTGCTAAACCTCACTGGATGTGCTGTCGCTCCTCTTTGTTTGGCCACAGATTTTTATCAGTATGATATATTTCACTGCAATACAGCAGGTGTGAAATCTGCTGCAACCATCCACTCCTTTCTAATGTCATTGTGAACAGCATCCATTGCAACAGGTCTAGATACTCTTTCCAGATCCATGCAGAAAATAATCCTCAATTAGATTCAGCAAGTGAAGATATGGTGGAAGCAACACCATCCTTTGGTGGACAACGAACCATTCCCTGACAACTTATGCATGGTGACGGAAGCTTATGTTTTCCCACACAATTACAGAAGTTGACAAGTTATGCCTTGTCAAACCTCTTTCATTCTCAAGGAAAAAATCTGTGTAGAGAGGGTGGTGAAGAACGTCAAGAGTTTCTGGGTGTTGTACAGGCCAATATTGGCAATATGTGTACTCATACTATTCTCAAATATTGCGGCTCACATTGCGATATTGCCCTTGCGTTGGCCTGGCACATTCATCTACCGTCTTGTGCCTTTGACCAGATTGAAAGCAGCTTCATCCGCAAACACACTGGTGTAGGGGATTTCACTTCTTCCCAGCTCCATTATTCTCTGTAATGCAATAAACAAGGTACCAAATCCATTTTACTGCAGAATATACAGTTATAGCAAATTAAAAATGTTCTATGTTCTTCTCTGCAACTGCAACAAACCACAGCTTTACTTGTACGTTCTGATGCTGCAGCTCCATCTGTCGCAGTTTATCTCTAATGTTAGCTT